>NC_072888.1:364422-541644 GCF_028858705.1 Grus americana | reverse complement strand
CCCCCCAAAATCCCCCCCCACCCCCCCCAGACCCCCCCAACCCCCCCCCCACCCCCCCGGACCCCCCCAAACTCCCCCCCGCCCCCAGCACGACAGCGACGTGTCGGCGTACACCTACGAGCGCACGCTGATGATGGAGCAGCGCTCCCAGATGCTGCGGCAGATGCGCCAGGCGCAGGTGATGTCACACCCACCCCCCCCACCTCCCCTCGTCCAATCCTGGGCGGGGCGCTGAGGTCACGCTGATGATGTCACAGGGGGGCCCCGCTCCCTCGCAAGCCCCCAGCGCCGGGGAGGAAGAGGAAGAGGAAGAGGAAGGGGAAGGGGAAGGGGAAGGAGGCGTCGCCCGCCGCGGCCCCAGCCCGTGAGTGTTACCGGGACGTGCCCCGGGGGGGGTACTGGTGTGTACTGGTGTGTACTGGGGGGGGTACTGGGGGGCGTACTGGTGCATACTGGTGCGTACTGGTGTGTACTGGGGGGGGTACTGGTGCGTACTGGTGCGTACTGGTGCGTACTGGTGCATACTGGTGCATACTGGTGTGTACTGGGGGGGGTACTGGTGCATATTGGTGCATACTGGTGTGTACTGGGGGGGGTACTGGCGCGTACTGGCACATACTGGTGCATACTGGCGTGTAGTGGGGGGTTGTACTGGCGCGTACTGGCGCGTACTGGTGTGTACCGGTGTGTACTGGGGGTGCGTAGTGGGGGTGCGTAGTGGTGCGTACTGGGGGTGCATACTGGTGTGTACTGGCGTGTACTGGCACGTACTGGTGCGTCCTGGGGGTTGTAGTGGTGCATACTGGTGCGTACCGGCCCATACTGGTGCGTCCTGGGGGTTGTATTGGTGCGTACTGGTGTGCACTGGCACATACTGGCATGTACTGGGGGCGCGTACTGGTGCGTACTGGTGCATACTGGTGCGTACTGGTGCGTACTGGGCGCAGGGGGAACGTGCGGCGCATGCACGCTGCGGAGCGGCTGAACGAGGCCGTGGGGCGACGCTCGGGCGGGGCCCGGTTGGTGCTGCTGGACCTGCCCCCTCCCCCGCCCCCCCGGCCCCCCCGGCCCCTCGACAACTGTATCCTGCGGGGGAGGAAGTGGGGGGGAAGTGGGGGGGAAATGGGAAATGGGGAAATGGGGGGGAATGGGGGGAACGGGGGGAAATGGGGGGAAACGGGGGGGGGAATGGGGCCCCCCCAGCCCCTCGACAACTGTATCCTGTGGGGGAGGAAGTGGGGGGAAATGAGAGGGAAATGGGAAAATGAGGGGGAAACGGGGAGGAAATGGGGGGGAAACAGGAGAATGAGGGGGAAATAGGAAGAAATGGGGGGGAAACAGGAGAAATGACGGGAGAAATGGGGGGAATGGGAAAATGAGAAGGAAACGGGGGAATGGGGGGAAAGGAGAGAAATGGGGGAAATGGGGAAATGAGGGGGAAACGGGGGGAATGGGGGGGAAATGGGAAAACAAGGCGGAAACGGGGGAAATGGGGAAATGGGGGGAACGGGGGGAAATGGGGGGGAATGGGAAAATGAGGGGGAAATGGGAAATGGGAAAATGAGAGGGAAATGGAAACGGGGGGAATGGGGGAAAAGGGGAGAAATAGGGGAAAAATGATGGGAGGAATGGGGGGAAGGGGAAAATGAGGGGGAAACGGGGGGGGAATGGGGGAAATGGGGCAGAAATGGGAAAACGGGGGTGAAATGGGGGAATGGGGGGAAAGGGGGGGAAATGGGGAGGAAACAGGAGGAAATGAGAAAATGGGGGGGAATGGGGGGAAAGGGGGAGAAACGGAAAACGGGAAGCAGGGGGGAAACGGGAAACAAGGGGGAAATGGGGCAGGAACGGGGGGAAACAGCGGGAGAAATGAGAGGGAATGGGGGAAACGGGGGGGAAACGAGGCAGGAATGGGGAAAGGGGGGAAATGGGGGGGAAGGGGAGAGAAATGGGGGAAATAGGGGGAAACGGGGGGGAATACAGGAGGGAAATGGGGAGGAATGGGGCGGAAATGGGGGGAAGTGGGGAGGAAGGGGGGGGGAAACAGGGTGACACCAGGAAAGTGGGGGCAAAACCGGAGCAACGGGGGGGGAAATGGGGGGAAATAGGGCAAAAATGGGGGAAATGGGGGGGAAGTAAGGGGGGAAATAGGGGGAGAATAAGGGCAAAAACGGGAGAAACAGAAAATGGTTGCAAGAGTGGGTGGAAACGGGGGGAACGGGGTGAGAACAGGGCAGGAAAAGGGAAAATGCGGGGGAAGGGGCAAAACGAGGGGAAATGGGGTGGAAATGGGGAGAAAATGAGGAAAACGAGGCAAAGACGAGGGGAACGGGGGGAAATGGGACAAGAACGGGGGGAAATGGGGGGGAAGTGGGACAGGAATGGGGGGAAGTGGGACAGGAACGGGGGGAAATGGGGGGGAAGTGGGACAGGAACGGGGGGAAGTGGGACAGGAACAGGGGGAAATGGGGGGGAAGTGGGACAGGAACGGGGGGAAGTGGGACAGGAACGGGGGGAAATGGGGGGGAAGTGGGACAGGAACGGGGGGAAGTGGGACAGGAACGGGGGGAAGTGGGGGGAAGGGCAAAAATGAGGGAAATGGGGAGAAACTGGGGAAATTGGGCAGAAATTTGGGGGATTGGGAGGAAACAGGGAGGAAACAGGGGCAGAGAGGGGGAAATGCGAGGAAACGGGAGGAAAAGATGGGGAAAATGGAGGGGAAATGGGGAAAAGGGGGGGGAAATGGGGAAAACGAGGGGGAAAAACGGGTGAGGGGGGCACTTGGGGGGCACCGTGGGGCGCTTGGGGGGCGGCCGTGGGTCAGCCGTGGGGCAGCCCCTTGACGCGGCTCAGACCTGGAGTTCCTGGAGGTGCTGACGGAGGGGCTGGGGCCGGTGCTGCTGGTCAGGGGGGGCGACGGGGACCCCCCCGACCCCTGAGCCCACCAGTACGGCCCAGTACGAGCCCAGCGCTCCCAGTACGGCGCCCGGCCCGAGCCGCGGCTCTACGAGCACCCGTCCCAGCGCGAGCCCAGCGCTCCCAGTACGAGCCCGGCGCTCCCAGTAGGACGCCGACCCGAGCTGCAGCTGCCCGACACGGGTCCCAGTACGGACCCCAGCGCTCCCAGTACGGACCCCAGCGCTCCCAGTATAGCACCAGTGCTCCCAGTACGACGCCAGACCGAGCTAAGGTTAAGCGACGACCCGCGACGTTCCCAGTACGACCTCGGCGCTGCGGACCCCTCTCTGTACCGATCCCGCTACGGGACCAGTCCTCCCAGTACGGCTCCCAGTACGGCTCCCAGTACGCGCCCAATAAACCATTTCCAACCCAAAGCTGCCGCGGCGTTTCCTTGGGCCGATCCCGAAGGGATTCACCGACGTCTCCAGCGTGGGTCCTCCATGGGGTGCAGACCTTCGCCAACTTCTCCAGCGTGGTCTCTTCCATGGGGTGTAGACCTTGACCAACTGCTCGGGCGTGGGGTCCTCCACGGGGTGCAGGGGGAATCTCTGCACCCCCTCATCCTTCCTCCATGGGCTGGAGAACAGCCTGCTTCACCATGGTCTTCTCCATGGGCTTCTGGTGGTGGAACCTCTGCTCCACCATCATCCAACCTCCATGGGCTTCTGGTGGAACCTCTGCTCCACCATCATCCAACCTCCATGGGCTTCTGGTGGAACCTCTGCTCCACCATCGTTCTCCATGGGCTGTAGGAGAACAGCCTGCTTCACCATGGTCTTCTCCATGGGCTTCTGGTGGTGGAACCTCTGCTCCACCATCATCCAACCTCCGTGGGCTGTAGGAGGACAGCTTGCCTCACCATGGTCTTCTCCATGGGCTTCTGGTGGTGGAACCTCTGCTCCACCATCATCCAACCTCCATGGGCTTCTGGTGGAACCTCTGCTCCACCATTGTTCTCCATGGGCTGGAGAACAGCCTGCCTCACCATGGTCTTCTCCATGGGCTTCTGGTGGAATCTCTGCTCCACCATCATCCAACCTCCATGGGCTGGAGAACAGCCTGCCTCACCATGGTCTTCTCCATGGGCTTCTGGTGGTGGAACCTCTGCTCCACCATCATCCAACCTCTGTGGGCTGTAGGAGGACAGCTTGCCTCACCATGGTCTTCTCCATGGGTTTCTGGTGGAATCTCTGCTCCACCATCATCCTCCATGGTCCATAGGGGGACAGCCTGCCTCACCATGGTCTTCTCCATGGGCTTCTGGTGGAATCTCTGCTCCACCATCATCCAACCTCCATGGGCTGTAGAACAGCCTGCTTCACCATGGTCTTCTCCATGGGCTGCTGGTGGAATCTCTGCTCCACCATCATCCTGTAGGTGGAATCTCTGCTCCACCATCATCCAACCTCCATGGGCTTCTGGTGGAACCTCTGCTCCACCATCATCCAACCTCCATGGGCTGTAGGAGAACAGCCTGCTTCACCATGGTCTTCTCCATGGGTTTCTGGTGGAATCTCTTCACCATCATCCTCCATGGGCTGATGGTGCAACCTCTGTTCCACCGTCATCCTGTAGGTGGAACCTCTGCTCCACCATCATCCAACCTCCATGGGCTGTAGGAGAACAGCCTGCTTCACTGTGGTCTTCTCCATGGGCTTCTGGTGGAACCTCTGCTCCACCATCATCCAACCTCCATGGGTTGTCATCTATGGGGCAGAAGGTGTCACCACAGGTGTGTGTGGGGGGGACACCTGTGGGGCAGTTGAGCCCACCCCAGCTCCAGGCGTCTGGTGGCCCTGGCCAGCGGTTGGACCACCGTCTTGTTGGTGGAGCTGTCGGGCCGAAGGACATCGGTGGGAAGGGTTCGGGGCCTCCCCTCAAGCGTTCGCCTTGGTTCATTGCGGCTTGGGATTGGCCGAAGAAGCCGGAGCTTTGGGGAGGATCCTCTACCCGGATTGGAGGAGGAAAGGGGAGAGGGAAGGACCTCAACGGGTGGGGTGCAGCCGTGAGGAACCTCAACGGATGGGATGGGGCCGTGAAGATTTCAGGAGAACCCAACTCTCCTGGAGAACCTCAAGTGGCCAGAAGGTCCATGTGACCACGGTGGGGGGGGACATATAGGAGAATTATGGGATTTGGGGGGACCCCCAGGTGTCCGGGAAGGTCCTAGATGTCCAGGAGAACCCAAGATTTCAGGAGAACCCAAGATTTCAGGAGAACCCAACTCTCCTGGAGAACCTCAAGTGTCCAGAAGGTCCATGTGACCACGGTGGGGGGGGGGTGTCATGTGGGGGAATTATGGGATGGGGGGGGACCCCCAGGTGTCCAGGAGAAGACCAAGACCTCCAGGAGAACCTCAAGTGGCCAGGAGGAGCCATTTTGGGGCAAACCGGGTGGAAAACGGGGGCTTTTTGCCCCTTTTTTTGGAGGGGGCGACGGAGTTCACGGCGGTCCTGACCAATCAGGCGAGGGCGAAGGGGAGGTCCCTGCGCTGCCATTGGCTGAGCGAGCGGCTGCAGGCGTTGGCCAATCAGGTGAGAGGAGGAGATCGGCCCGGGGATTTTTGGGGTGAAATCCGCCCGGTTTGGGGGGGTTTGGGGGCCGGGGGGGGGGGGGAATCGAGGCGAAAAACGAAAGTTTTGGGGCCGGGCGGTGACGCGATCGAGCGGGGGAGCGGAACGGGGCAAAAAAAGGCGGTTTTGGTGCAAAAAAAGCCCAAAGTGGTGATTTTTGATGGGGGGGTGTGGGGTATTTTTGGGGAGGAAAGAAGCGAATTGGGGATTTTTGGCCCCCCCCCCCCCCAAAAAAAATGGTGGTTTGGGTTTCTTTGAATGCGTGGAAATGGCGGTTTTTGGCAAAACAGGCGATTTTGGTGCAAAAGTGCAGGTTTTGGGGCGGGGAAGGGGAGATTTTTGGAGCGCAAAAATGCAGGGGGTTTTGGGGGTAAAAATGGAGATTTTTGGAGCACAAAAGTGGAGATTTTTGGGGGTAAAAATGGAGATTTTTGGAGCACGAAAGTGGAGATTTTTGGAGCACAAAAGGCGCGATTTTTGGGTGTAAAAATGGAGATTTTTGGAGCAGAAAAGTGAAGATTTTTGGGTGTAAAAGTGAAGATTTTTGGAGTGCAGAAGTGGAGATTTTTGGAGCACAAAAATACAGATTTTTTTTTTGGGTTTAAAAATGGAGATTTTTGGAACACAAAAGTCGAGATTTTTGGGTGTAAACCCGAAGAATTTTGGAGCACAAAAGTGGAGATTTTTGGAGCACAAAAATACAGATTTTTTGGGTGTAAAAATGCAGATTTTTGGAGCATGAAAGTGGAGATTTCTGGGGCACAAAAATACGGATTTTTTGGGTGTAAAACCAAAGATTTTTGGAGCACGAAAGTGGAGATTTTTGGGTGTAAAAATGGAGATTTTTGGACACCACCCCCCCCCCCAAAAAAAAAAGATTTTTTGGGTGTAAAAGTGGAGATTTTTGGAGCACAAAAATACAGATTTTTGGGTGAAAAATGAAGATTTTCGGAGCACGAAAGTGGAGATTTTTGGGTGTAAAAGTGAAGATTTTTGGAGCGCAAAAGTGGAGATTTTTGGAGCACAAAAGTTGCAGGTTTTGGGTGTAAAAGTGGAGATTTTTGGAGCACAAAAATCGCGATTTTGGGGGTGTAAAAGTCAAGATTTTGGGGTGAGAATTTCAATATTTTGGGGGCACAAAATTAAAGAATTTTCTTTTTTTTTTGACCGAAACTTCATGATTTGGGGGGCAAACCCCCTCAAGATTTTGGGGCACAAAAATGAAGATTTTGGGACACAAAGCTCAAGATTTTGGGGCGAAAAAAGTCAAGATTTGTGAAATTTTGGTGGGATTTCTCTCCGAAAATCCAGGCAAGTTTTGTGCCAAAATTCAAGGGGTTTGGGCAAAAAATCATTGGGGGGAAAAAAAGGGGGAATTTGGGTTCGGCAGCGAGGGTAAAAATGGGTATTTTTGCCGCAAGGTGCTTGGTTTGGGGGAAAAAGGGGGAATTTTGGGGCTTAAAATGGTGATAAAGGAAGAAAATGTCGATTTTTTTCCCCAAAAAATTGTGTGGGTTTGCCAGAAAATTCGGATTTTTGCCGGAAAATGTGCGGGTTTGCCAGAAAACGCTGCTTTTCGTGCCGGAAAAATGCGCTTTTTTTGACACCAAAACCGCTTCTTTTGCCAGAAAACGGGGGTTTTTCCCCCAAAAAATGCGGGGTGGGGTGTGCCGTAAAACCGATGGGGGGGGTTTTGCCATAAAATAAGGGTTTTTGCCTTAAAAATACGGAATTTTTTTTTTTTCTTAAAAGAAGCGGGGGTTTCTCCTAAAATGAGGAAATTTTTTTGCCTTAAACTGCAGATTTTTGCCTTAAAATTAGAGATTTTTTTTTTTTTGCCTTAAAATTCGGGAACTTTTTTTTTGCCTTAAAATGAGGATTTTTTGCCTAAAAATAAGGGATTTTTTTTTTTTTCCCCCCCAAAAATGAGGATTTTTTGGGGGGTGTCTTAAAATGAAGATTTTTCGGGCCTCAAAATAAGGATTTTTTTGGCCTTAAAATAAGGAAATTTTTTTCCTTAAAATAAGGAATTTTTTTTTTCCTTAAAATAAGGAAATTTTTTTTGCCTTAAAATGAACTTTTTTGCCTTAAAATGAACTGCTTTGTCTTAAAATGACGATTTTTTTTTTTGCCTTAAAATGACCCATTTTTTGCATTAAGGATTTTTTTCTCTTTTGCCACAAAACGAGGGGTTTTGCCTTAAAATCGAGATTTTTTTTTTTGGCCTTTAAATAAGAAATTTTTTTGCCGTGAAATAAGAAAATTTTTTTTCCCTTTAAATAAGGAATTTGTTTCCCTTGAACAAAGGAAATTTTTTTTGTCTTAAAAAAGAGGAAATTTTTTTGATTTTTAAACCGAGGATTTTTGCCTTAAAATCCTGTAAATAAGATTTTTTGGCATTAAAAATTCGGCCTTTTTTGCCTTAAAATGAGGGATTAAAGAATCCTTAAACTAAGGAAATTTTTTGCCTTAAAAAAGGGAATTTTTTTACTTAAAACAAGGAAAATTTTTTTTGCCTTAAAATGAAGATTTTTTTTTTTGCCTTTAATATGGATTTTTCGCCTTAAAATAAGGATTTTTTCGGCCTTAAAATGAGGAAATTTTTTTTTTTGCCTTAAAATTACGAATTTTTTGCCTTCAAATAAGAATTTTTTTTTTTTGCTCGAAAATCGCTTTATTTTACCGTCAAACGAGGGCGAGGTTTTGGCCATAAAAATCCTTCTTTTGCCCTTTTTTGCCCTAAAATGAGGGGTTGGGGTTTTTTTTTTCTCCATTATCTCAGATTTTTTTTTTTTTTTCCTTAAAATTCGGAGCTTTTTCCCAAAACCGAGGAGTTTTACCTTAAAATTACGGGTTTGAATTGCGGAATTTTTTTTTGGGGGGGCCGTAAACCGCGGAGAGGGGGTGCCATAAAATGCGACATTTTTCACCCTAAAATGCTTTTTTTCCCCCCATAAACCCAGGAGGTTTTTTTTTAACCCAGAAAAGGACTTGGATTTACCCTAAATTGCAGTTTTTTACCCCAAAAATGAAAGCGGGAGATTTCTCCTAAATTAAAGACCTTTTTTTTTTTTTTTTTTTGCATTTTTCGCCTTAAAATGAGTTGTCGGTCAAGGCTTTTTGGGGGTTTTTTTGCCCAAAAAATGCTCCTTTGGCCATTTTTGCCATGAACCGAATGGGTTTTGCCCTATAATGAGGTTTTTTCCCCCAGAAAATGAGAAAGTTGGTTTTTTTAGGTGTTTTTTTTTTTTTTAACCATAAACGGGGTAATTTTCACCCCAAAAAAATTTTAATTTTTTTTTTTCCCCCACCCCCCAGGTATTTTTTGGAACGCGAAGAGACCGAGCGGCTCGAAATTCGGAAATTTTTTATTTTTTATTTTTTGGGGTTGGTTTTTTTTGGGGGGGGGGAAGCGACAAAAGCAGCGGTTTTTTTCGGAGCGGGGCGGGCGGGCGCGGGAAACGGGCGGAAACCGAGGCGAAAAAAAAGCGATTTTGGGGGCGCCGTGTTTGGCAGGAAAAAAAGAAAAAAAAAAAAAACCCCAAAACCCCAAAACTCCCCCAAACCCCCCCCCAAAACCCAAAAAAAACCCCCAAAAACCCCAAAACTGCCCCCCAAAACCCCCGAAAAACCCCAAGCGGAGGCGGATGCAGATGCAAAGAGGGGGTTGCCCCAACTCGGCCGCTTTTCGGGAAAAAGAGACGGCCCCGCCCCGTCCCCCTTCTGGGTGGCCCTGGTGGCAACTTCTCCTGGTGGCCCTGGTGGCCACCACCCTTGGTAGACCTGGTGGCCAGTTCCTGGTGGGTGGCCCTGGTGGCCAATGGGTTGACCTGGTGGCCAGTTCCTCGTGGGTTGACCTGGTGGCCACTTCCCTTGGTAGACCTGGTGGCCAGTTGCCTTGGTGGCCCTGATGGCCACTTCCTCATGGGTTGACCTGGTGGCCACTCCCCTGGGTAGACCTGGTGGCCACCACCCTTGGTGGCCCTGGTGGCCACTTCTGCATGGGTTGACCTGGTGGCCAGTTCCTCATGGGTTGACCTGTTGGCCAGTTCCCTTGGTAGCCCTGGTGGCCACCACCCTTGGTGGCCCTGGTGGCCAGTTCCACATGGGCTGACCTGGTGGCCACTTCTGGTGGCCCTGGTGGCCACTTCTACATGGGTTGACCTGGTGGCCAGTTCCTCACGGGTTGACCTGGTGGCCAGTTCCCTTGGTAGCCCTGGTGGCCACTTCTACCTGGGTTGACCTGGTGGCCAGTTCCCCTGGTAGCCCTGGTGGCCACCACCCTTGGTGGCCCTGGTGGCCAGTTCCACATGGGCTGACCTGGTGGCCACTTCTCCTGGTGGCCCTGGTGGCCACTTCCTCATGGGTTGACCTGGTGGCCACCGCCCTTGGTGGCCCTGGTGGCCACTTCTACATGGGTTGACCTGGTGGCCACTTCCTCATGGGTGGCCCTGGTGGCCAGTTCCCTTGGTAGACCTGGTGGCCAGTTGCCTTGGTGGCCCTGGTGGCCACTTCTACATGGGTTGACCTGGTGGCCAGTTCCACATGGGTTGACCTGGTGGCCCCTTCCCTTGGTGGCCCTGGTGGCCATCTCCTGCCTTGGGTGGCCCTGGTGGCCAGTGTCCCACCTTCTCCCCACCACGGCTCCACCTGGGAATCATTTGTCCATCCCCTCCCCCACCCACCCACCCAAACCCCCACCCACATCTGGGGGTGCCACCCACCCCAGGGTGCTCTCCTGAGGTCCTTGTGCAACGTTCTCCTTGTGCAACGTTCTCCTCGTGCAACGTTCTCCTCGTGCAATGTCCTCCCCGTGCAATGTTCTCCTCGTGCAATGTCCTCCCCGTGCAATGTCCTCTTCGTGCGATGTTCTCCTTGTGCAATGTCCTCCCCATGCAATGTTCTCCTCGTCCAATGTTCTCCCCGTCCAACGTCCTCCACGTCCAACGTTCTCCTCATCCAACGTTCTCCTCATCCAACGTTCTCCTTGTCCAACGTTCTCCTCGTCCAATGTTCTCCTCATCCAACGTTCTCCACGTCCAACGTCCTCCACGTCCAACGTTCTCCTCATCCAACGTCCTCCTCGTCCAACGTTCTCCACATCCAACGTTCTCCACGTCCAACGTTCTCCCCGTCCAACGTCCTCCTCATCCAACGTCCTCCTCATCCAACATTCTCCTCATCCAACGTTCTCCTCATCCAACGTCCTCCCCATCCAACGTTCTCCCCATCCAACGTTCTCCCCGTCCAACGTCCTCCTCATCCAACGTTCTCCCCGTCCAACGTTCTCCCCATCCAACGTCCTCCTCATCCAACGTTCTCCCCATCCAACGTTCTCCCCATCCAACGTCCTCCTCATCCAACGTTCTCCCCGTCCAACGTTCTCCCCATCCAACGTCCTCCTCATCCAACGTTCTCCTCATCCAACGTTCTCCCCGTCCAACGTTCTCCCCGTCCAACGTTCTCCTCGTTGTCTCCTCCGCGTGGCCACCCCACCTCTAGCCCCTCCCCCGGGTGGCGGTGGCGGTGGGGGGGTGTCACCGTCCCTCAGAGCGAGCGGCCAACGGGAGAGCGGCGCCGGGGCGGGGGCCACGCCCCCCTAGACCACGGGTTGGATGACGTTCTTGTAGTCGGGGGCGGGGCTTTGCTTCAGCTGGATGACGGTGGAGAGCAGCCACTTCACCTGGGGGGACACGGCTCAGAGGGCCCTGCCTCTGCTGGCACCCACCCACCCATCTGCCCCACCATCCAACCAACCCACCGTCCAACCATCTACTGGTCCGTCCACCCACCCAGCCACCCATCCATCCACCCAACCATCTGCTCATCCATCTGCCCCACCATCCAACCACCCATCCATCCAACCATCCAACCATCCATCCAACCATCCAACCATCCAACCATCCAACCATCCATCCATCCATCCAACCATCCAACCATCCAACCACCCATCCAACCGTCCAACCACCCAACCATCCACCCAACCATCTGCTCATCCATCTGCCCCACCATCCAACCACCCATCCATCCAACCATCCAACCATCCAACCATCCATCCATCCATCCAACCATCCAACCATCCATCCAACCATCCATCCAACCATCCAACCATCCAACCATCCATCCATCCAACCATCCAACCATCCATCCAACCATCCAACCACCCATCCAACCATCCAACCGTCCAACCATCCAACCAACCATCCACCCATCCAACCACCCATCCATCCACCCAACCATCTGCTCATCCATCTGCCCCACCATCCAACCACCCATCCACCCATCCATCCAACCATCCAACCGTCCAACCACCCAACCAACCACCCAACCATCTGCTCATCCATCTACCCCACCATCCAACCATCCACCCGTCCACCCATCCAACCATCCAACCGTCCAACCATCCAACCAACCATCCACCCACCCAACCACCCATCCATCCACCCAACCATCTGCTCATCCATCTGCCCCACCATCCAACCACCCATCCAACCATCCAAACATCCAACCATCCACCCAACCACCCACCCAACCATCTGCTCATCCATCTACCCCACCATCCAACCCACCACCCATCCAACCACTCATCCATCCACCCAACCATCTGCTCATCCATCTACCCCACCATCCAACCCACCACCCACCCAACCACCCACCCATCCACCCAACCACCCATCCAACCACTCATCCATCCACCCAACCATCTGCTCATCCATCTGCCCCACCATCCAACCATCCAACCAACCGTCCAACCGTCCAACCATCCATCCAACCACCCACCCAACCACCCACCCAACCATCTGCTCATCCATCTACCCCACCATCCAACCACCCAACCATCCAACCACCCACCCAACCTCCCACCCACCCACCCATCTACCCAAGGACCCCCCCACCCCCCACCTACCCAACCATCGTGGCCGTCTATCCCACCACCCAGCCACCCCCCGCTCCATGGGACCTCCTGATCTCCTCGCCGGCCCACCTTGAAGAGGGTGACGGTGGCGCTGTAGCAGACGCTGAGGAGGAAGAGGGTGATGAAGACGGCGATGGTGTCCCAGGGCCCGTTGGACTTCTCAGGGTCCACCTGGCAGAGGTCTTCAGGCAGGCTGAACTCTGGGGTGGGGAGGAGGAAGAAGGTCAGTGGCCGGCAGCTGCCTGTCCCTCTGCCCATCCCGGGTGTCCTCTCCTCCTGCCGGCCCACCCTTGGTCCACCCAACCACCTGTGGACCTCCCGTCCTGGTCGCCACCCATCTCCTGGTCCCTCAGAGCCGGGGGACCTCTCTGCCACCCGCTCTCACCCCGCAGAGGACCTGGGTGGGTCCCTCACCCAGCCCTTGAAGGCACTCGTCTCTTGGGTCACCTGTCCACCCCCGCGCGTGCTTCTCCAGCCGTCCATTCGCCAAGACCTCATCCACCCATCTCCAGCCATCTCCAGCCATCTCCATCCATCTCCACCCATCTCCACCCATCTCCAGCCATCTCCAACCATCTCCAGCCATCTCCAGCCATCTCCACCCATCTCCATCCATCTCCATCCATCTCCATCCATCTCCACCCATCTCCATCCATCTCCATCCATCCATCTCCATCCATCTCCATCGATCTCCAGCCATCTCCATCCATCTCCATCCATCTCCACCCATCCATCTCCACCCATCTCCACCCATCTCCACCCATCTCCATCCATCCATCTCCATCCATCTCCATCCATCCATCTCCATCCATCTCCAACCATCTCCACCCATCTCCACCCATCTCCATCCATCTCCACCCATCCATCTCCATCCATCTCCAGCCATCTCCAACCATCTCCACCCATCTCCACCCATCTCCACCCATCTCCATCCATCTCCATCCATTCATCTCCACCCATCTCCACCCATCTCCACCCATCTCCAACCATCTCCACCCATCTCCATCCATCTCCACCCATCTCCACCCATCTCCACCCATCTCCACCCATCTCCATCCATCTCCACCCATCTCCATCCATCTCCATCCATCTCCATCCATCTCCACCCATCTCCATCCATCTCCACCCATCTCCACCCATATCCATCCATCTCCAGCCATCTCCAGCCATCTCCACCCATCTCCATCCATCTCCACCCACCCATCTCCATCCATCTCCACCCATCTCCACCCATCTCCATCCATCTCCACCCATCTCCACCCATCTCCACCCATCTCCACCCATCTCCACCCATCTCCAGCCATCTCCATCCATCTCCATCCATCTCCAGCCATCTCCAGCCATCTCCAGCCATCTCCATTCATCCATCTCCACCTATCTCCATCCATCCATGTCCACCCATCTCCACCCATTCTCTGATGTCTCCCCATCCATCCACTCACCCACCCATCCACCCATCCTGATGTTTCTCCATCATCCATCCATCCATCCATCCATCCATCCATCCATCCATCCAAGTCTGATGTTTCTCCACCTATCCATCCGTCCACCCATCCATCCTGATGTTTCTCCATCCACCCACCCATCCAAGTCTGATGTTCACCCATCCATCCATCCTGATGTTTCTCCATCCACCCACCCATCCAAGTCTGATGTTCACCCATCCATCCATCCATCCATGTCTGATGTTTCTCCATCCACCCATCTATGTCTGATGTTCCTCCATCCATCCACCCAAGTCTGATGTTCATCTACCCATCCATCCACGCATCCATCCTGATGTTCCTCCATCCATCCATCCATCCACACATCCATCCTGATGTTCCTCCATCCATCCATCCACCCATCCATCATGTCTGATGTTTCTCCACCCATCCATCCACCCATCCATCCTGATGTTCCTCCATCCATCCATCCACCCATCCAGGTCTGATGTTTCTCCACCCATCCATCCGTCCATCCATCCTGATGTTTCTCCATCCATCCACCCATCCAGGTCTGATGTTTCTCCACCCATCCATCCACCCATCCATCCTGATGTTTCTCCATCCATCCATCCATCCAAGCCTGATGTTTCTCCTCCACCCACCCACCCACCCATCATGTCTGATGTTTCTCCACCCCCCCCCACCCAGACGTCTCTCCACCCACCCCACCACTCTGTCCCCCGCCCGCCCCGTCCCCACGGCGCTCAGAGGCAGACGCCAGCCTGACTTCTTCTCCTTTATTCCCCACCGCGTCGGGAACTCGGGAGGTGGTCGCTCTACCGAAGCCGGGTCAGATGCCACCACCCTCATTTTTTACCCGGCTGCTTGTTGACGCTACGTTGGATGAACTTCATGGGCAGAGCTTCGTGGACCACCATGCAGACGTAGGTGTTGCCCTGGAGCCACGCGTCCCTCGCCACGCCCAACCGGCTGTAGACGAAGTAGGACGCGTCGCCCGTCTTCTCCTTCATGGGCGCCGTCACGTCGTAACTCCCGGCGTCCACCGCGTCCTGGTTCTTCTGCCACTCCACCGAGATGTCCTCCGGGTAGAAGGCGCGCGCCAGGCAGGTCAGGCTGAGGGTGTCGCGACGGGCGCTCAGCTCCTCGGGGGGCGGGGGCAGCAGGGCGACGCTGGGCGTCAGGCGTTTGCCTGCGACGGCGACGGGCGGTGATGTCATAGGGCGGGGCGGAGGGGGGGGGGGGGAGAAGATGGAGGAAGGGGGTGGGGTGGGGTGGGGTGGGGTGGGGACAACCCGAGGGGAGGGGAGGGCCGTGAGAGGCGATGGGAGCTGCGCGGGATGTGACCTCAGCCATCTCCAGCCATGTCCAACCAACCATCTCCACCCATCTCCACCCATCTCCAGCCATGTCCAACCACCCATCTCCAACCATCTCCAACCATCTCCATCCATCTCCAACCATCTCCATCCATCCATCTCCAACCATCTCCACCCATCTCCACCCATCTCCACCCATCTCCACCCGTCTCCACCCGTCTCCATCCATCTCCAACCAACCATCTCCACCCGTCTCCATCCATCTCCAACCATCTCCATCCATCTCCAACCATCTCCATCCATCTCCAGCCATGTCCACCCATCTCCACCCACCTCACCCATCTCCAACCATCTTCAACCATCTCCAACCATCTCCATCCATCTCCACCCATCTCCATCCATCTCCAACCATCTCCACCCATCTCCATCCAACCATCTCCAACCATCTCCACCCATCTCCACCCATCTCCAACCATCTCCATCCATGTCCAACCATCTCCATCCATCTCCACCCATCTCCACCCATCTCACCCATGTCCATCAATCTCCACCCATCTCCAACCATCTCCATCCATCTCCACCCATCTCCATCCAACCATCTCCACCCATCTCCATCCATCTCCACCCACCTCACCCATCTCCATCCATCTCCACCTATCTCCATCCACCCATCTCCACCCATCTGCACCCATCTCCACCCATCTCCACCCATCTCCACCCATCTCCACCCATCTCCACCCATCTCCAACCATCTCCACCCGTCTCCACCCATCTCACCCATCTCCACCCATCTCCAACCATCTCCATCCATCTCCAACCATCTCCATCCATCTCCAACCATCTCCAACCATCTCCATCAATCTCCACCCATCTCCATCCATCTCCACCCATCTCCATCCAACCATCTCCAACCATCTCCATCCATCTCCAGCCATCTCCATCCATGTCCAACCATCTCCACCCATCTCCATCCATCTCCAGCCATCTCCAACCATCTCCACCCACCTCCACCCACCTCCACCCACCTCCACCCACCTCCACCCCTCTCCACCCATCCGTCCACCTCCTCTCACCAGGCCTCTTGCTGATGCTCCTGCTGAGGGTGGAGGGCAGGTCGTTGTGCTGGATGGTGCAGGTGAAGGTCTCGCCGTTCTCCCAGTCCCGGGTGGAGATGGGCACCTCGCTGGTGGCCGTGAAGGTCCCGTTGTACTGGGCCTTCAGCTCGAGAAGGTGGGGTCGGAGGGTCCCACCCTGTCTCCGGGTCCAGGTGACCACCAGCCCGTCGTCGCTGGGTAAACTGGTGGCCAAGCAACGGACCTTGGGAGTCTGGGAGACGTAGAGTTCCGAGGGGGTGGGCGGGAGGATGAAGACCTGGATGTTGTTGGCGTCCGGAGGAGAAGCTGGAGGGTGGAGGAGATGGTGGAGGTGAAGCTCAGGGAGATGCCACCACGGCCTGAGCAACGTGGCAGGGGTCAACCCCAGGGAGATGCCACCACTCCCAAAGCAATGTAGGGTGAACCCCAGGGAGATGCCACCACCCAGAACAACATAGGGTGAACCCCATGGAGATGCCACCACCCCCAGAGCAACGTGGGGTCAAGCCAAAGGGAGTGGAGACCCCCAAATCAACGTGGGGTGAACCCTATGGAGATGCCACCACCCAAATCAACATGGGGTGAACCCTATGGAGATGCCACCACCCAAATCAACGTGGGGTGAACCCCAGGGAGATGCCACCACCCAAATCAACATGGGGTG
The DNA here is from genome assembly GCF_028858705.1 of Grus americana. Lineage (NCBI taxonomy): Eukaryota > Metazoa > Chordata > Aves > Gruiformes > Gruidae > Grus > Grus americana. The sequence continues at coordinate 524,672 of NC_072888.1, read as the reverse complement.
AACCCCAGGGAGATGCCACCACCCAAATCAACATGGGGTGAACCCTATGGAGATGCCACCACCCAAATCAACGTGGGGTGAACCCCAGGGAGATGCCACCACCCAAATCAACATGGGGTGAACCCCAGGGAGATGCCACCACCCAAATCAACGTCTCTCGAACTCACTCAAGCACTTGTGGCCGACGACCTCCTGCGTGATGCCGGACGCGGGGTGGGTGACCTTGCAGGTGTAGGTCTTCTGCTGCCACTCCTCCAAGGAGACGTTGAGGTGAGAGCTGGTCCGGAAGGTCCTACCGCTGGCCTCAGGTTCCACGGGCTCGGACGGAGGGTTGGGATAGACCGGGAAGCCATCGACCAACCACTCCACCGTCACCGTGGCCGGGGAGAAGTGGTTGATGAGACAAACGAGTTGGACCGAGGAGATGTCGCAAGAGTGGAAGAAACCAACGGTGGGGACCTCGGGGACGGTAACTGGAAGAAGAAGCCACCGGCGATGCGAGCGTGAGGTCACGGGCGAGAAGAAGAGGAGTTTTTGAGATCGACGTGGGGTGAAGCCCAGGGAGATGCCACCACCACCCAAATCGACGTAGGGTGAAGCCCGGGGAGATGCCACCACCCCCAGAGCAACGTGGGGTGAACTTAAAGGGAGGGGGTGGAGACTCCCAAATCAACGTGGGGTGAACCCCAGGGAGATGCCACCACCCAACCGACGTGGCGTCACCCCCATGGAGATGCCACCACCCCCAAATTGATGTGGCGTGACCCCCCAGGGAGATGCCACCACCCCCGAATCGACCTGAGATGAAACCCAGGGAGATGCCACCACCCAACCAACGCGGTGTGAACCCCAGGGAGATGCCACCACCCCCGAATCGACCTGATGTGAACCCCAGGGAGATGCCACCACCCCCAAATTGACGTGACATGAACCCTACGGAGATGCCACCACCCCCCGAATCGACCTGAGAGGAAGCCCAGGGAGATGCCACCACCCAACCAAGGCCACGACCAACCCGAGGAGGTGCGGCCACCCCTCCAACCCACCGTCCCCTCTCACCTGGGACGTTGATGGTCCGACTGTAGCGGGAGGGCGGGTGTTGGACGGTGCACTGCAGACGGGTGGGGTTGCCGGAGGTGACCGTCAGTTGACTCCCCAAGCTGTAGAGTCCCGACGCCAGGTGGCCGGCGGGGAAGTTCCGGCTGACCGAGGGGACACTCCCGCTGTCCCACGTCACCGTCACCGGCTCGGGGAAGTACCCGCCCACCAGACAGGCCACCACCGGGGTGGGACCACTGCCGCAGGCCACCAACGGGAAGACGGAAGGAGACGTCACCTTGACTGGAGGGGGGGGGGCGCGAGGTGAAGAGAGAGGGTGAGGTTCAATGGGCACCCATGGGTGTCGCTGGAGACACCCACCAGGAGCAACGTGGGGTGAAGCTCAGGGAGATGCCACCACCTCCAGAGCAACATGATGTGAAGCCCAAGGAGATGCCACCACCCAAAGCAACGTGGGGTGAAGCCCAGGGAGATGCCACCACCCAAATTAACATGATGTGAACCCCACGGAGATGCCACCACCCCCAAATCAAGGTGGGGTGAACCCCAGGGAGGTGCCACCACCCAAATTAACATGATGTGAACCCCATGGAGATGCCACCACCCCCAAATCAAGGTGGGGTGAAGCCCAGGGAGATGCCACCACCCAAATTAACATGATGTGAACCCCACGGAGATGCCACCACCCCCAAATCAAGGTGGGGTGAAGCCCATGGAGGTGCCACCACCCAACCAACGTGGTGTCACCCCCAGGGAGATGCCACCACCCTCAAATCAACCTGGGCTGAACCCCACGGAGATGCCACCACCCCCAAATCAAGGTGGGGTGAACCCCATGGAGATGCCAAGGGCACCCATCGGCACCCGAGGGCACCCCAAAGGTCTCCAATGAACCCTGAGAGCACCCACGGGCGCCCATCAGCACCCATGGGCGTCCCAAGACACCTCCGCACCCGGAGAGCACCCATGGGTGCCTCAGCACGTTCCAAGGCACCCGCCGGCACCCAAGAGCACCCATGGGCGCCCATGTGAGTCCCAAGGCACCTCCGCACCCCGAGAGCACCCATGGGTGCCCGTGTGCACCCCAAGGCACCTCTGCACCCCGAGGGCACCCAAGGGTGCCCGTGTGCACCCTAATGGCCTCTGATGCTCCCTGAGAGCACCCATGGGTGCCCGTGTGCACCCCAAGGCACCTCCACACCCTGAGAGCACCCATGGGTGCCCATCGGCACCCCAAGGGCACCCCAATTGTCTCCGATGCACCCCGAGAGCACCCATGGGTGCCCATGAGCACCCCGAGGCACCTCCACACCCCGAGAGCACCCATGGGTGCCCATCGGCAGCCATCAGCACCCATCAGCACCCATGGGTGCCCATCGGCGCCCCAAGGGCACCCCAATTGTCTCCGAGAGCACCCATCAGCACCCACCAGCACCCAAGGGCACCCCAAGGCACCTCCGCACCCTGAGGGCACCCAAGGGTGCCCATCGGCACCCCAAGGGCACCCCAATTGTCTCCGATGCACCCCGAGAGCACCCATGGGTGCCCATGAGCACCCCGAGGCACCTCCACACCCCGAGAGCACCCATGGGTGCCCATCGGCAGCCATCAGCACCCATCAGCACCCATGGGTGCCCATCGGCGCCCCAAGGGCACCCCAATTGTCTCCGAGAGCACCCATCAGCACCCAAGGGCGCCCCAAGGCACCTCCGCACCCTGAGGGCACCCAAGGGTGCCCATTGGCACCCATCAGCACCCCGAGAGCACCCACGGGTGCCCCACAGCTCCCCACAGCACCCACGGGCGCCCCACACCTGGCTGGAACCCTGCACCATAGCGACCCCTGCCCCACAGCGAGGCCTGGCCCATAGGGACCCCCTGCCCCATAGGGACCCCTGCCCCATAGCGACCCCCTGCCCCATAGCTAGCCATGATCCATAGGGACCCTTGCCCCATAGCGACCCCCTGCCCCATAGCGACCCCCTGCTCCAGCCTAGCACCTCCCTACACTATAGGTACCCCTGCCCCATAGGGACCCCTGCCCCATAGCGACCCACACTACAGCTTAGCACCCCCTGCCCCATAGGGACCCCTGCCCCATAGCGACCCCCTGCCCCATAGCGACCCCCTGCCCTATAGCGACCCACACTACAGCTTAGCACCCCCTGCCCCATAGGGACCCCCTGCCCCATAGGGACCCCTGCCCCATAGGGACCCCCTGCCCCATAGGGACCTCCCTGCCCCATAGGGACCCCCTGCTCCAGCCTAGCTACCCCCTATCCTATAGGTACCCCTGCCCCATAGGAACCCCTGCCCTATAGTGACCCACACTACAGCTTAGCACCCCCTGCCCCATAGGGACCTCTGCCCCATAGGGACCCCCTGCCCCATAGTGACCCCCTGCTCCAGCCCAGCCCCTCCCTACACTATAGGTACCCCTGCCCCATAGGGAACCCTGCCCTATAGCGACCCACACTACAGCTTAGCACCCCCTGCCCCATAGGGACCTCTGCCCCATAGGGACCCCTGCCCCATAGCGACCCACACTACAGCTTAGCACCCCCTGCCCCATAGCGACCCCCTGCTCCAGCCTAGCACCTCCCTACACTATAGGTACCCCTGCCCCATAGGGAACCCTGCCCCATAGCGAACCACACTACAGCTTAGCACCCCCTGCCCCATAGGGACCCCCTGCCCCATAGGGACCCCTGCCCCATAGCGACCCCCTGCTCCAGCCTAGCTACCCCTATCCTATAGGTACCCCTGCCCCATAGGAACCCCTGCCCTATAGCGACCCACACTACAGCTTAGCACCCCCTGCCCCATAGGGACCCCCTGCCCCATAGCGACCCCCTGCTCCAGCCTAGCACCTCCCTACACTATAGGTACCCCTGCCCCATAGGGAACCCTGCCCCATAGCGACCCACACTACAGCTTAGCACCCCCTGCCCCATAGGGACCTCTGCCCCATAGGGACCCCTGCCCCATAGCGACCCACACTACAGCTTAGCACCCCCTGCCCCATAGGGACCCCCTGCCCCATAGCGACCCTGTGCTCCAGCCTAGCACCTCCCTACACTATAGGTACCCCTGCCCCATAGGGACCCCTGCCCCATAGCGACCCCCTGCTCCAGCCTAGCTACCCCCTATCCTATAGGTACCCCTGCCCCATAGGAACCCCTGCCCTATAGCGACCCACACTACAGCTTAGCACCCCCTGCCCCATAGGGACCCCCTGCCCCATAGCGACCCCCTGCTCCATAGCGACCCCCTGCCCTATAGCGACCCACACTACAGCTTAGCACCCCCTGCCCCATAGGGACCCCCTGCCCCATAGCGACCCTGTGCTCCAGCCCAGCCCCTCCCTACACTATAGGTACCCCTGCCCCATAGGGAACCCTGCCCCATAGCGACCCCACAGTACAGCTCAGCTCTCCCTGCCCCATAGGGACCCCCTGCCCCATAGGGACCTCCCTGCCCCATAGGGACCCCCCTACCCTATAGAGACCCCACAGTACAGCTTAGCTGCCCCTGGACCTATAGGGACCCCCCTGCCCCATAGGGACCCCTGCCCCATAGGGATCCCATACTGCAGCTTAGCTCCCTCTGCCCCATAGATCCCCCCTGCCCCATAGGGACCCCCTGCCCCATAGGGACCCTCTGTCCCACCCTTACCCTATAGAACCCGCCACCTCTGCCCCATAGGGGCATCTCTGCCCCATAGGAAACCCCCTGCCCCATAGGGCCCCCCCCAGCCCCATAGCGGGGACCCAGACGTCCGGCCCTACCCGCGTGGCCGCAGCTCTGCCCCACGGCGACCCCTCTCCTGCCCCATAGCCGCGATGGGGAGCTCTCGCTCCTCTGCCCCACGGCTCCCTGGGAGATGATGCAACGGGGCCCCTCCCCCCCCACCCCCCACCCCTCCCCCACCCCCCAACTTCCCCTTTCCCGCCCGGCACCCGGTGAGGTCCCTGGGGAGCACCCAGCACCCTTGGCAGCCCCATAGCGCCCCATAACGCCCCATAGAACCCCATAGAACCCCATAGGGCCCATAGCGCCCCATAGTGCCCCATGGCGCCCCATAGAACCCCTATAGAGCCCCACAGCACCCCACAGCACCCCACGGTGCCCCATAGAACCCCTATAGAGCCTGATATAGCACCCTATAGAGCCCCACAGCGCCCCACAGCGCCCCATAGCGCCCCACAGAACCCCATGCAGCACCCCACAGCACCCCACAGCACCCAGTAGCGCCCCACAGTGCCCCATAACACCCCATATAGCACCCCACGGCGCCCCATAGCACCCCATAACACCCCTATAGAACCCCATGCAGCGCCCCATGGCGCCCCATAGCACCCCATAGCTCCCTATAGCACCCCATAGAACCCAGTAGTGCCCCACAGAACCCCATGCAGCGCCCCACAGCGCCCCACAGCACCCAGTAGCGCCCCATAGTGCCCCACAGTGCCCCACAGCGCCCCATGGAACCCCACAGTGCCCCATAGCACCCCACAGCACCCCATAACACCCCTATGGAACCCCATGCAGCGCCCCACAGCGCCCCATAGAACCCCATCTAGCACCCCACAGCGCCCCACAGTGCCCCACAGCCCCCAGTAGCGCCCCATAGCGCCCCACAGTGCCCCATAGCCCCCCATAGCACCCCACGGTGCCCCATAGCACCCCTATAGAACCCCATGCAGCGCCCCACAGCGCCCCACAGCACCCAGTAGCACCCCACAGCACCCCATAGCCCCCCATAGCCCCCCATAGCGCCCCATGGTGCCCCATAGCACCCCTATAGAACCCCATGCAGCGCCCCACGGTGCCCCACAGCACCCAGTAGCACCCCACAGCGCCCCACGGTGCCCCATAGCACCCCTATAGAACCCCATGCAGCGCCCCACAGCGCCCCACAGCGCCCAGTAGCACCCCATAGCGCCCCACAGCACCCAGTAGCACCCCACAGCGCCCCACAGCGCCCCACGGCGCCCTATAACACCCCTATAGAACCCCATGCAGCGCCCCACAGCGCCCCACAGCACCCAGTAGCACCCCACAGCGCCCCACAGCACCCCACAGCGCCCCACAGCACCCAGTAGCACCCCACAGCGCCCCACAGCGCCCCACAGCGCCCCACAGCGCCCCACAGCGCCCCATAACACCCCTATAGAACCCCATGCAGCGCCCCACAGCGCCCCACAGCGCCCAGTAGCACCCCATAGTGCCCCACAGTGCCCCACAGCGCCCAGTAGCACCCCACAGCGCCCCACAGCGCCCCACGGCGCCCCATAGCGCCCCTATAGAACCCCATGCAGCGCCCCACGGTGCCCCACAGCACCCAGTAGCACCCCACAGCGCCCCACAGCACCCAGTAGCACCCCACAGCACCCCCCAGCACCCCACAGCGCCCCACAGCACCCCATAGCACCCCTATAGAACCCCATGCAGCGCCCCACGGTGCCCCACAGCACCCAGTAGCACCCCACAGCGCCCCATAGCCCCCCATAGCACCCCACGGCGCCCCATAGCACCCCTATAGAACCCCATGCAGCACCCCACAGCACCCCACAGCACCCAGTAGCACCCCACAGCGCCCCCCAGCACCCCCCAGCCCCCCCCCAGCCCCAGCCCCCCATTTTTCCTTGAAGACCGGGGTGGGGGGTGGGGGGGCGGGGCCCGAGATCCCGCCTGAATTTTTTTTTTTTTTGGTTTGTTTGGTTTTTTTTGGGGTGAAAAGAGGCGTTTTTGGGAAAAAACCAAGCGGCCCCTAGACGGGCTCCTTGAGGGCGTGGCGGTGGGCGGAGCCGGGGACCTGCTTGAGGTGGAGGACGGTGGAGAAGAGCCACTTGACCTGGCGAAGAAGAAGGTGAAAAGCCCCCAGCGAAAGGTCGAGGAGATGAGGGGGGAAGCCCCAGGAGCTCCTCCAGGAAGAGGGGACGTGGCGATGGAAGCCCACCTTGAAGAGGGTGACGGTGGCGCTGTAGCAAACGCTGAGGAGGAAGAGGACGACGAAGACGGAGACGGTGGCCCAAAGCCCGTCCAGTTCTTTAGAAGAGGAGACGTCTTCGGAGCAGAAACCGGCCGCCAGGTCCAGAGCTACCGAGGAGAAAAGGAGAAGGTCAACGGAGCCGGGGGCGGTTGGGGTTCTCCTCGGGATCTGGAGATCTTTTGTCCCACCGCGGTTCTGTAGAGGCCACCCAAGCGTTCGACCGTCCCTCAGCGAACCCTGCCAGCTCTGGAGAGTCCAACCAAGCAGCTGTCCAGCTGTCCAAGCACCACGTCTGGTGTCCATCCAGCCAACCATCCATCATCTCTGGTGTCCGTCCATCCATCCATCCATCCATCCCTCCATCCATCCATCCATCATCCATCCATCCATCATCTCTGGTGTCCATCCATCATCTCTGGTGTCCATCCATCCATCCATCATCTCTGGTGTCCATCCATCCATCCATCCATCCATCCATCCATCCATCCATCATCTCTGGTGTCCATCCATCCATCCATCCATCATCTCTGGTGTCCATCCATCCATCCATCCATCCATCCATCCATCCATCATCCATCCATCCATCCATCATCTCTGGTGTCCATCCATCCATCCATCCATCCATCCATCCATCCATCCACCCACCCACCACCTCTGCTGTCCAGCCAGCCATCCCTCGGTCCACCTCTCCAAGCCACCCATCTGGCCATCTCCACGCTCTCCACCCACCCGTCTCTGTCCTCTCTAAGGACCCAGCCAACCGTCCGTCCCACCCAACCGGCCACTGACCTTCTCCCTGTCCCTGACCAACCCATTAGCCAGCCCACCGCCCATCCAACCATCTCCTCAACCACCCAACCATCTCCTCAACCACCCAACCATCTCCTCAACCACCCAACCATCTCCTCAAGCACCCATCCACCCATCCAACCACCCAACTGACCAACTGACCAACCATCAGACCAACTGACCATCCAACCAACCCACCCACCAACCATCTCCTCAACCACCCAACCACCCATCCGACCATCCAACCAACCAACCATCTACTCAACCATCCAACCAACCAACCAACCAACCAACCATCTACTCAACCATCCAACCAACCACCCAACCATCTACTCGATCACCCAACCAACCAACCCACCAACTGACCACCCAACCACCCATCCAACCATCCAATCATCTCCTCAACCACCCATCCAACCACCCAACCAACCAACCAACCATCTCCTCAACCAGCCAACCATCTCCTCAACCAGCCAACCATCTCCTCAACCAACCAACCATCTCCTCAACCAACCAACCATCTCCTCAACCAGCCAACCATCTCCTCAACCAACCAACCATCTCCTCAACCAGCCAACCATCTCCTCAACCAACCAACCATCTCCTCAACCAGCCAACCATCTCCTCAACCAACCAACCATCTCCTCAACCAGCCAACCATCCATCCAAACATCCAACCAACCAACCATCTCCTCAACCAACCAACCAACCATCTCCTCAACCAACCAACCATCTACTCAACCAGCCAACCATCTCCTCAACCAACCAACCATCTCCTCAACCAACCAACCATCTACTCAACCAACCATCCAACCACCTGACCATCTCCTCAACCAGCCAACCATCTGCTCAACCACCCACTCAACCATCCAACCACCTCCCTGACGTCTCCTCCTCCGCCCCACCCTCACTCCACCCCACGGGCCGGAGACCCCACCAGTGTCCGTGCATCCCCCGTCCCCCCCTCCAACCCCCCCCCCAGGTCCGAAGGTCACGTGAGACATCGCCCGCTCCCAACGGAGAAGAAGACCCGGTTGGCCCCATGGAAGGGTTGGGAGATGGTGCTTAAACCCTGGGGAGATGCTCCTTGAGGTGGACGGGTGCTTGGAGAAGTGGTGGAGCACCCCATGGTGTCAAGGCCGCGTCCACCCGAGGTGCCGCATCTCCAACCTTTCCATGTTTCAACCGTCTTCCTTGGTGGGACCACCTCCACCATCTCCGACCTTCTCCTTCCCGTCCCACCCCACCTCCAGGTTGTCCCCGGCCCCACCCGTCACCGTCCAAAGACACCACGCCGTGGAGACCTGGTGGTGCGAGACCAGACCGGTCGCTTTTATTGAAGCTTGGAAGATCATCGGTCACAGAGGTCACCTACAAAGCGGTGGGGTGGGCACCAAGACGTGTCCACCGCCCTCCTCCCTGCCCAACCTCTTAATTACCGGGGACCTTCTGCGCCTGTCGTTGGGTGAACCTCATGGGCAACCCTTCATGGACCACCATGCAGGTGTAGGTGTCCCCGCTCAACCAGCTGCTCTTGGAGACCACCATCTTGCTGTAGACGAAGAAGGTGCTCTCCTTAGGACCATCCTTGAGGGGCGGGGTGGTGACGTAGTTCTCCTTGGGGACGTTCTCCTGGTTCTTCAACCATTGGACTTCGACGTTCTCGGGTTGGAAACCGTAGACCAAGCAAGTGAGGGTGACCTTGGTTTGGGTCATCTCGTCGGGGTTGGGCGAGAGGACGAAGACGTGAGGTGGAGAAACCTTCCCTAGAAGAAGAAAGAGAGAAGAAGTTGGGTGACGTCGACCGAAGCAGAAGGTTCCGGAGACGAAGCGGTCAAGGAGAAGACTCTCACCTGAACGTCTGGAGATGCTTTTGTTGAGGGGCACCAGGAGGTCTTCGTGCTTCACCATGCAGGTGAAACGTTCTCCAGCTTCCCAGTCTTGGGTGGAGATGGTCAAGCTGCTGGTGGCCGTGTAGGTCCCGTTGAACTGCTCTTGGAGGTCCAAGAAGTCCGGGTTGAGGAGACCTGGTTTCTCCTTGATCCAGAAGAGTTGGAACCCGGAGTCGCTCGGAAGGTTGGTGACCAAACAGTGGACCTTCGGGTTCCGGGTGATGTAGAGGTCGGCCATGTTGGGTGGAAGAACGTAGAGGAAGATGTTGCTGAGGTTGGGGTTGTCCAAGCCTGCGGGTGGGAGGAGGTGGGGGTGGGTGAGGAGAGGGCGGCGGCGGTGGCCCCTTTCTCCTGACCGCCGCTCGCGGGGGGGGGTGCTACTGGTGGCGCTGGTGGGACAGGGAGCGGCGGCGGCGCGGTCTTCTTGGAAGGTGACGTGGTGGTGGGAAGGTCCTGCACGGGTGGGGCTGGTGGTCCTGCAACCTTCTCCAGTGGTGGAACTCACCGCGGTCGGCCAATCTTCTCCACCGGTGACACCCACCGTGGTCGCTCAACCTTCTCCAGTGGTGGAAGCCACCATGGTCACCCAACCTTCTCCACCGGTGACACCCACCATGGTCACCCAACCTTCTCCACTGGTGACACCCACCACCGTCCTGCGACCTTCGCTGCTGCCACCCACCATGGTCACCCAACCTTCTCCACCAATGACACCAACCGTGGTCACTCAATCTTCTCCAGTGGTGGAACCCACCATGATCCTGCAACCTTCTCCACTGGTGAGACCAACCATGGTCACCCAACCTTCTCCACCAGTGACACCCACCACGGTCAGTCAATCTTCTCCACCGGTGACACCCACCATGGTCACCCAACCTTCTCCAGTGGTGGAACCCACCGTGGTCACCCAACCTTCGCTGCTGCCACCTACCCTGATCCTGCAACCTTCTCCAGTGGTGGAACCCACCACCATCTTGCAACCTTCTCCACTGGTGAGACCAACCATGGTCACCCAACCTTCTCCACTGGTAACACCAACCATGGTCACCCAACCTTCTCCACTGGTGACACCCACCATGGTCACCCAACCTTCTCCACTGGTGGAACCCACCCTGGTCACCCAACCTTCGCTGCTGCCACCTACCCTGATCCTGCAACCTTCTCCAGTGGTGGAACCCACCACCATCTTGCAACCTTCTCCACTGGTGAGACCAACCATGGTCACCCAACCTTCTCCAGTGGTGGAACCCACCACCACCTTGCAACCTTCACTGCTGCCAACCTTCTCCTCTGCTGACGTGTGCCACCCCTCCACCGCCACCACCAGGCCCATCTCCTCACCTGAGCAGAGACGGGCGTGACCTTGGGTGACCACCCTGGTGGCCGGATGTTTGACCTGACAGGTGAAGGTCTTCCCCTCCAACCAGTCAAAGCGGCTGACGTTGGTACGGCTGCTGGTGGAGAAGGTGGTGGCTCCGTCCTCCTGGCACGGTCTCGTCTGGGTGGCCGTCAGAAGACCCGAGATACCGTCCACCAACCATTCCACCTCAACGGTGGCCGGGGTGAAGCCGGAGATGAGGCAGACGAGCTCCACCGATTCGTCACCCGTGGAGGAGGAGCAGGAGGAGGTGTAGAAGACTTGGACCTCAGGAGGGATGGGCGTCGATGAAGCTTCGCACACTGGGGTGGGGAGAGGAGGAGGAAGTTCTGGGTCAGGAGAGGACCTTCCGTGGTGCCATGGGTCTCGGGGAGGTCCCACCTCATCTTATGACTCATGGAGATGGGGAGGACCTTCCATGGTCCGATGCTTCTCGAGGAGGTCCCACCTCGTTGCATGGATCAAGGAGAAAAGGGAGGACCTTCCATGGTCCGATGGGTTTGAGGACATCTCAACCCCTTTGCATGGGTCATGGAGATGGCGAGGACCTTCCACGGTCCGATGGGTTTGAGGAGGTCTCACCTCATCTTATGACTCACGGAGATGGGGAGGACCTTCCACGGTCCAATGGGTCTTGAGGACATCTCAACCCCTTTACGTGGGTCATGGAGATGGGGAGGACCTTCCATGGTCCCATGGGTCTTGGGGAGGTCCCACCTCGTTGCATGGGTCAAGGAGAAAGGGGAGGACCTTCCATGGTCCGATGGGTTTGAGGAGGTCTCACCTCATCTTATGAGTCATGGAGATGGTGAGGACTTTCCATGAGTTATGGGGCCAGTAGAGAACCTTTCATGGGCCAAGGGATCTTGAGGACATCTCAACCCATTGCACGAGTTATGGGGCCAGGAGAAGGCCTAGCATGAGTTATGGGGCTGGGAGAAGATCTTACACGAGTTATGGGGCCAGGAGAAGGTCTAGCATGAGTTATGGGGCCGGGAGAAGAACTTAGATGAGTTATGGGGCCAGGAGAAGGCCTAGCATGAGTTATGGGGCTGGGAGAAGATCTTACACGAGTTATGGGGCCAGGAGAAGACCTTAGATGAGTTATGGGGCTGGGAGAAAAACTTAGATGAGTTATGGGGCCAGGAGAAGACCTTACACGAGTTATGGGGCTGGGAGAAGAACTTAGATGAGTTATGGGGCCGGGAGAAGATCTCACACAAGTTATGGGGCTGGGAGAAGAACTTAGATGAGTTATGGGGCCAGGAGAAGACCTTACATGAGTTATGGGGCCAGGAGAAGACCTTACACGAGTTATGAGGTCAGGAGAAGACCTTACATGAGTTATGGGGTCAGGAGAAGGTCTAGCATGAGTTATGGGGCTGGGAGAAGAACTTACACAAGTTATGGGGCCAGGAGAAGACCTTACACGAGTTATGGGGCTGGGAGAAGACCTTACACGAGTTATGGGGCCAGGAGAAGACCTTAGATGAGTTATGGGGCTGAGAGAAGAACTTAGATGAGTTATGGGGCCAGGAGAAGACCTTACACGAGTTATGGGGCCAGGAGAAGACCTTACCTGGTCCCAGAGCTCTTGAGGACCCCCCACCCCACCCCACCCTTTACCTTTGACCTCCTTGGTGAGGCTGGTGCTGGTCGGGGGGTGGTTGACGCTGCAGGTGTAACCGTCCCGGTGGGTCCCGTGGGGCAGACGAAGGCGACTGACGACCAAGTTGAGGTCAGCGATTGAGTCACGAACGGCGGGGAAGGTGACATCATCGGCGGCGGCGGCCCCTCTCCAGGTGACGCTGACGGGTTGGGGGTGGTACCTGACCAAACAGGCCAAGGTCACCGGACCGGTGGTCGCCCCACAGCAGGTGGTCAAGGGGAAGACGCTTGGAGGTGACGCCGTAGCTGTGGGGCAGGAAGAAGGAGGGGGTTCAAGATGGCGGTGGGGTGGAGGGGGGGGGGTGTGACCCACGGTGAGGTGTGGGGCAGGAGGAGAAGGGGTGGGGTGGGAGAAGAAGACCTCCTGCCCCATAGCGTGGGGGGGGAAAGGGGAGGTGAGGGATGATAAGGAGGTCCAGCCCCCACGGAAGGCGCTGACCCATAGAAAGAGGCTGCCCCACGGCTAAGCCTGCCCTATGGTGAATCCTGCCCCACGGCTGGCCCTGCCCCACAACTAATGGTGACCCACAACTAACAGTGACCCACAACTAACAGTGCCCCACAGCTACCCCTGCCCCACGGCTGGCCCTGCCCCACAACTAACAGTGACCCACAGCTACCCCTGCCCCACAACTAACAGTGACCCACATCAACCCCTGCCCCACAGATAACTGTGACCCACAACTATCCCTGCCCGACAGCTCTCCCTGCCCCACAGCTACCCCTGCCCCACAGCAACCCCTGCCCCACAGCTGTCCCTGCCCCACAGATAACTGTGACCCACAACTATCCCTGCCCGACAGCTCTCCCTGCCCCACATCTACCCCTGCCCCACAGCTACCCCTGCCCCACAGCTAACGGTGACCCACAGCTGCCCCTGCCCCACAGATAACTGTGACCCACAACTAACCCTGCCCCACATAGAACCGTGACCCACAGCTGCCTCTGCCCCACATCTACCCCTGCCCCACAGTTAATGCTGAGTCACAGCTACCCCTGCCCCACAGCTAATCCTGCCCCACAGCCATCTCTGCCCCATGGCTGTCCCCAGCCCCACAGCTAGTCCTGCCCCACAGCTGTCCCTGCCCCACAGCTACCCCTGCCCCACAGCTAATGGTGACCCACAGCTTACTGTGACCCACAGCTGTCCCTGCCCCACAGCTACCCCTGCCCCACAGCTATCCCTGCCCCACAGCTATCCCGGCCCCACAGCTACCCCTGCCCCACAGCTATCCCTCAGCAACAGCTACCCCTGCCCCACAGCTTTGCCTGCCCCACAGCTATCCCTGCCCCACAGCTAACCGTGACCCACAGCTGTCCCGACCCCACAGCTGTCCCTGCCCCATGGCTGTCCCCAGCCCCACAGCTGTCCCTCAGCAACAGCTTTGCCTGCCCCACAGCTAATCCTGCCCCACAGCTAATGGTGACCCACAGCTTACTGTGACCCACAGCTAACCGTGACCCACAGCTACCCCTGCCCCACAGCTACCCCTGCCCCACAGCTATCCCTCAGCAACAGCTGTCCCTGCCCCACACCTTTCCCTGCCCCACAGCTGTCCCTGCCCCACAGCTAATGGTGACCCACAGCTTACTGTGACCCACAGCTGTCCCTGCCCCACAGCTTTCCCTGCCCCACAGCTAATCCTGCCCCACAGCTATCCTTGCCCCACAGCTATCCCTGCCCCACAGCTAATGGTGACCCACAGCTAACCGTGACCCACAGCTACCCCTGCTCGACAGCCATCCCTGCCCCACAGCTACCCCTGCTCGACAGCCATCCCTGCCCCACAGCTACCCCTGCCCCACAGCTGTCCCTGCCCCACAGCTAATCCTGCCCCACAGCTGTCCCTGCCCCACAGCTAACCGTGACCCACAGCTACCCCTGCCCCACAGCTAATGGTGACCCACAGCTATCCCTGCCCCACAGCTACCCCTGCCCCACAGCTTTCCCTGCCCCACAGCTACCCCTGCCCCACAGCTAATGGTGACCCACAGCTTTCCCTGCCCCACAGCTACCCCTGCCCCACAGCTAATGGTGACCCACAGCTTACTGTGCCCCACAGCTGCCCCTGCCCCACAGCTAATGGTGACCCACAGCTTTCCCTGCCCCACAGCTACCCCTGCCCCACAGCTAATGGTGACCCACAGCTTTCCCTGCCCCACAGCTACCCCTGCCCCACAGCTAATGGTGACCCACAGCTTTCCCTGCCCCACAGCTACCCCTGCCCCACAGCTACCCCTGCCCCACAGCTAATGGTGACCCACAGCTACCCCTGCCCCACAGCTGTCCCTGCCCCACAGCTGCCCCTGCCCCACGGCCGTCCCTGCCCCACAGCTAATGGTGACCCACAGCTACCCCTGCCCCACAGCTGCCCCTGCCCCACAGCTGTCCCTGCCCCACGGCCGTCCCTGCCCCACAGCTAATGGTGACCCACAGCTACCCCTGCCCCACAGCTGCCCCTGCCCCACAGCTGTCCCTGCCCCACGGCCATCCCTGCCCCACAGCTTACTGTGACCCACAGCTGTCCCTGCCCCACAGCTGCCCCTGCCCCACAGCTGCCCCTGCCCCACGGCCATCCCTGCCCCACAGCTGCCCCTGCCCCACGGCCGTCCCTGCCCCACGGCCGTCCCCAGCCCCAACCCATTTCTGGAGCCACGCTGGCGCTTTGGGTCGAATTCTGGCGATTTTGGGTCGGTACCCAAGCCCCTGGGGCCACCGTGGGATTTTTTTGGGGTCCGTACCGGCGATTTTTGGGTCCGCGGGGATCGTGCTGGAATTTTTGGGTCCAAACGGGTGATTTTTGGTCCATCCTGGTGTCCCTTGGATTTTTTGAGGTCAATCGCGAAGGTTTTGGCTCCTTCAAGGAGGTTTTTTTTGGGGGTCAAAAATGGAGATTTTTGGGGCTGTACTGGTGGTTTTGGGTTCATAGCGGAGATTTTTGGGTCAACAATGAAGATTTTTGGGTCAATAATGAAGTTCTGGGTCCATAACGAAG
The DNA here is from genome assembly GCF_028858705.1 of Grus americana. Taxonomy (NCBI): domain Eukaryota; kingdom Metazoa; phylum Chordata; class Aves; order Gruiformes; family Gruidae; genus Grus; species Grus americana. The sequence goes on along the minus strand of NC_072888.1, from coordinate 508,895 downwards.
ATTTTTGAGTCCATAATGGAGATTTTTGGGTCCATAATGGAGATTTTTGGGTCCATGATGAAGTTCTGGGTCCACAGTGATGATTTTTGGGTCCATAATGGAGATTTTTGGGTCCACGATGAAATTCTGGGTCCATTACAGAGAATTTTGGGTCCATCATGAAGATTTTTGGGTCCATGTTGGTGTTTCAGGTCCATCACTGAGATTTTTGGGTCCGTAATGGAGATTTTTGGGTCCGTGAGGAAGATTTTGGGGGTCTGTGATGAAGTTCTGGGTCCATGATGAAGTTCTGGGTTGGTAACGAAGATTTTTGGGTCCATGATGATGATTTTGGGGTCCATAAAGGAGATTTTTAGGTCCATAAAGGAGATTTTGGGGTCATGATGAAGATTTTTGGGTCCACGATGAAGTTCTGGGTCGGTACCGAAGATTTTGGGGTCCATGATGAAGATTTTGGGGTCCATAAAGGAGATTTTTTGGGTCCATGATGATTTTTAGGTCCATGATGAAGATTTTGGGGTCCAAAATGAAGATTTTGGGGTCCATAAAGGAAATTTTTAGGTCCATGATGAAGATTTTGGGGTCCATGATGAAGATTTTTGGGTCCATAAAGGAGATTTTTGGGTCCATGAAGATTTTTAGGTCCATGATGAAGATTTTGGGGTCCATGATGAAGATTTTGGGGTCCAAAATGAAGATTTTGGGGTCCATAAAGGAAATTTTTAGGTCCATGCTGAAGATTTTTAGGTCCATGATGAAGATTTTTGGGTCCATGAAGATTTTTAGGTCCATGATGAAGATTTTTAGGTCCATGCTGAAGATTTTGGGGTCCAAAATGAAGATTTTGGGGTCCGTAAAGGAGATTTTTGACCACCGAGGCTCTTCCTGAGCCCGGCCTGGCCACCGAAGACCTAAAAAATTAAACCAAAAAAAGGTGCAACCCAGCAATAACGATCAATTAACTAAAAAAACCTCGTCAGGGTCCACCCCCGGGTGGAAAAAGGCGCCCGGGCGTCACCTCCCCCGCGCTTCCCCAGATTCGGGCGAATTTCGGCAGAAACCGGGCGGGGCAGGGGGGGGCGGGGCGGGCCCAAAATCGCCCGGTTTATCCCCGGCTTCGTTAGGGGGGGGGAGCGAGGGCCAATGGGATCGATAATCAATAGGGCTGATAATTAATAGGGTCGATAATTAATAGGGCTGATAATTAATAGGGTCGATAATCAATAGGGCTGATAATTAATGGGATCGATAATTAATAGGGCTGATAATTAATAGGGTCGATAATTAATAGGGCTGATAATTAATAGGGTCGATAATCAATAGGGCTGATAATTAATGGGATCGATAATTAATAGGGCTGATAATTAATAGGGTCGATAATCGATGGGATCGATAATCAATAGGGCTGATAATTAATGGGATCGATAATCAATAGGGCTGATAATTAATGGGATCGATAATCAATAGGGCTGATAATTAATAGGGTCGATAATTAATAGGGCTGATAATTAATGGGATCGATAGTTAATAGGGCTGATAATTAATAGGGTCGATAATCAATAGGGCTGATAATTAATGGGATCGATAATTAATAGGGCTGATAATTAATAGGGTCGATAATCGATGGGATCGATAATCAATAGGGCTGATAATTAATGGGATCGATAATTAATAGGGCTGATAATTAATAGGGTCGATAATCGATGGGATCGATAATCAATAGGGTTGATAATTAATGGGATCGATAATCAATAGGGCTGATAATTAATGGGATCGATAATCAATAGGGCTGATAATCAATAGGGCTGATGATTAATAGGGTCGATAATCAATAGGGTCGATAATCAATACAGCTGATAATTAATAGGGTCGATAATCAATAGGGCTGATAATTAATGGGATCGATAATCGATGGGATCGATAATCAATAGGGTTGATAATTAATGGGATCGATAATCAATAGGGCTGATAATCAATAGGGCTGATAATTAATAGGGTCGATAATCGATGGGATCGATAATCAATAGGGTTGATAATTAATGGGATCGATAATCAATAGGGCTGATAATCAATAGGGCTGATGATTAATAGGGTCGATAATCAATAGGGTCGATAATCAATACAGCTGATAATTAATAGGGTCGATAATCAATAGGGCTGATAATTAATAGGGTCGATAATCAATGGGATCGATAATCAATAGGGTCAATAATTAATAGGATCGATAATTAATAGGGTCGATAATCAATAGGGCTGATAATTAATAGGGTCGATAATCAATGGGATCGATAATCAATAGGGTCAATAATTAATGGGATTGATAATCTATAGGGTTGATAATTAATAGGGTTGATAATTAATAGGGTCGATAATCAATAGGGCTGATAATTAATAGGGTCAATAATTAATAGGGCTGATAATTAATAGGGTTGATAATCAATAGGATCGATAATTAATAGGACTGATAACCAATGGGATTGATAATCAATAGGGTCGATAATTAATAGGGCTGATGATTAATAGGGTCGATAATCAATAGGGCTGATAATTAATAGGGCTGATAATTAATAGGGTCGATAATCAATGGGATCGATAATCAATAGGGTCGATAATTAATAGGATCGATAATTAATAGGGTCGATAATCAATAGGGCTGATAATTAATAGGGTTGATAATTAATAGGGTTGATAATTAATAGGGTCGATAATCAATAGGATCAATAATTAATAGGATTGATAACCAATAGGATTGATAACCAATAGGATTGATAATTAATAGGGTCGATAATTAATAGGGTCGATAATCAATAGGGCTGATAATTAATAGGATTGATAATCAATGGGATCGATAATCAATAGGGTCGATAATCAATAGGATCAATAATTAATAGGACTGATAACCAATGGGATTGATAATTAATAGGATTGATAATTAATAGGGTCGATAATCAATAGAATTGATAATTAATAGGATTGGTAACCAATGGGATTGATAATTACTAGGGTCGATAATTAATAGAATCAATAATTAATAGGACTGATAACCAATAGGGTCGATAATTAATAGGACTGATAATTAATGGGGTCGATAATTAATGGGGTCGTTAATTAATAGGCTCGATAATCGATAGGATCACTAATTAATGGGGTCGATGCCCTTCGGTCCCCAAATCCTCCGCTTTTGCCCCAAATTTCCCCTAAATTTGGGATTTTTCCCCCCCCAGGCGGCTGCCGGCGGCGACGAGAGGCGGAGCCAGGAGGGAGCCAATCGGGATCGGGCGCCGCGAGGGCAGCGATTGGTGGAGGGAGAGACGGGCCCGCCCCCCCCCGGGGCCACGCCCCCTCGGCCGGGATTAGATTTGGTATTACCCAGCTAGGCCTGGCTTAAAGCTGTGCTGGCCATGATATTACCCAGCTAGGCCTGGCTTAAAGCTGTACTAGCCATGATATTACCCAGCTAGGCCTGGCTTAGAGCTGTACTAGCCATGATATTACCCAGCTAGGCCTGGCTTAGAGCCGTGCTGGCCATCTTCAGCCATGATATTACCCAGCTAGGCCTGGCTTAAAGCTGTGCTGGCCATGATATTACCCAGCTAGGCCTGGCTTAAAGCTGTGCTGGCCATGATATTACCCAGCTAGGCCTGGCTTAAAGCTGTACTAGCCATGATATTACCCAGCTAGGCCTGGCTTAGAGCTGTGCTGGCCATGATATTACCCAGCTAGGCCTGGCTTAGAGCCGTGCTGGCCATGATATTACCCAGCTAGGCCTGGCTTAAAGCCGTGCTGGCCATGATATTACCCAGCTAGGCCTGGCTTAGAGCTGTACTAGCCATGATATTACCCAGCTAGGCCTGGCTTAAAGCTGTACTAGCCATGATATTACCCAGCTAGGCCTGGCTTAGAGCCGTGCTGGCCATGATATTACCCAGCTAGGCCTGGCTTAAAGCTGTGCTGGCCATGATATTACCCAGCTAGGCCTGGCTTAAAGCTGTACTAGCCATGATATTACCCAGCTAGGCCTGGCTTAGAGCTGTGCTGGCCATGATATTACCCAGCTAGGCCTGGCTTAAAGCTGTACTGGCCATGATATTACCCAGCTAGGCCTGGCTTAGAGCTGTGCTGGCCATGATATTACCCAGCTAGGCCTGGCTTAGAGCTGTGCTGGCCATGATATTACCCAGCTAGGCCTGGCTTAGAGCCGTGCTGGCCATGATATTACCCAGCTAGGCCTGGCTTAAAGCTGTGCTGGCCATGATATTACCCAGCTAGGCCTGGCTTAAAGCTGTACTAGCCATGATATTACCCAGCTAGGCCTGGCTTAGAGCCGTGCTGGCCATGATATTACCCAGCTAGGCCTGGCTTAAAGCTGTGCTGGCCATGATATTACCCAGCTAGGCCTGGCTTAGAGCTGTACTAGCCATGATATTACCCAGCTAGGCCTGGCTTAGAGCCATGCTGGCCATCTTCAGCCATGATATTACCCAGCTAGGCCTGGCTTAGAGCTGTACTGGCCATGATATTACCCAGCTAGGCCTGGCTTAAAGCTGTACTAGCCATGATATTACCCAGCTAGGCCTGGCTTAGAGCCGTGCTGGCCATCTTCAGCCATGATATTACCCAGCTAGGCCTGGCTTAAAGCCGTGCTGGCCATGATATTACCCAGCTAGGCCTGGCTTAGAGCCGTGCTGGCCATACTCAGCTTAGATATTGTCTAGCAAAGCCCAGCTCAGAGCCGTGCTAGCCATGCTCAGCCTCAGTATGCCCTAGCAAAGCCCAGCTTAGAGCCTCCCTAGCCATGCTCAGCTTCAGTGTGACCTAGCAAAGCTCATCTTAGAGCCTTCCTAGCCATGCTCAGCTTCAGTGTGACCTAGCAAAGCTCAGCTTAGAGCCTTCCTAGCCATGCTCAGCTTCAGTGTGACCTAGCAAAGCTCAGCTTAGAGCCTTCCTAGCCATGCTCAGGTTCAGTATGACCTAGCAAAGCCCAGCTCAGAGCTGTGCTAGCCTTGCACAGCTGCAATGTACCTTGGAAAGCCCAGCTTAAATCTGTGCCCGCAATTCTGAGCTGCGGTACTGTCTAGGAAAGCCCAGCTTAAATCTGTGCTGGTTATGCTCAGCTCCGGTCCTATCTAGGAAAGCTCAGCTCAGGGCTGTACTAGCTGTGCGCAGCTCACCGAGCCTTCCTAGCCGAGCTCGGCTTAAATATTACCCAGCAAAGCCCAGCTCAGCGCTGTCCTAGCCATTCTCAGCTTGGCTATTATCCAGCAAAGCTCAGCTCAAATCTGTGCTAGCTGTGCCGAGCTGCAGTGCTACCTAGTAAAGCCCAGCTCAGAGCCGTGCTAGCCGTGCTCTGCTTCAGTTTTATCTAGGAAAGCTCAGCTTAGAGCCTTCCTAGCCGTGCTCAGCTTCAGTATGACCTAGGCAAGCTCAGCTTAGAGCCTTCCTAGCCGTGCCCAGCTTTAATTTGACCTAGAAAGCCCAGCTCAGAGCTGTGCTAGCCATGCTCAGTCTCAGTATGACCTAGCAAAGCCCAGCTTAGAGCCCTCGTAGCTAAACTCAGCTTCAGTATGACCTAGCAAAGCCCAGCTCAGACCTGTGCTAGCCATGCTCAGCTTTAATTTAACCTAGCAAAGCCCAGCTTAGAGCCTCCCTAGCTGTGCTCAGCTTCAGTGTGACCTAGCAAAGCCCAGCTTAGAGCTGTGCTAGCCATGCTCAGCTTCAGTTTTATCTAGCAAAGCCCAGCTTAGAGCCTTCCTAGCCATGCTCAGCTTCAGTATGACCTAGCAAAGCCCAGCTCAGAGCCATGCTAGCCGTGCCCAGCTTTAATTTGACCTAGCAAAGCCCAGCTCAGAGCCTCCCTAGCCATGCTCAGCCTCAGTATGACCTAGCAAAGCCCAGCTTAGAGCCCTCGTAGCTAAACTCAGCTTCAGTATGACCTAGCAAAGCCCAGCTCAGACCTGTGCTAGCCGTGCTCAGCTTTAATTTAACCTAGCAAAGCCCAGCTTAGAGCCTCCCTAGCCGTGCTCAGCTTCAGTATGACCTAGCAAAGCCCAGCTTAGAGCCTCCCTAGCCGTGCTCAGCTTTAATTTAACCTAGCAAAGCCCAGCTTGGAGCCTCCCTAGCCATGCTCAGCTTCAGTATGACCTAGCAAAGCTCAGCTTAGAGCTGTGCTAGCCATGCTCAGGTTCAGTATGACCTAGCAAAGCCCAGCTCAGAGCTGTGCTAGCCGTGCACAGCTGCAATGTACCTTGGAAAGCCCAGCTTAAATCTGTGCCCACAATTCTGAGCTGCGGTACTGTCTAGGAAAGCCCAGCTCAAATCTGTGCTGGTTATGCTCAGCTCCGGTCCTATCTAGGAAAGCTCAGCTCAGGGCTGTACTAGCTGTGCGCAGCTCACCGAGCCTTCCTAGCCGAGCTCGGCTTAAATATTACCCAGCAAAGCCCAGCTCAGCGCTGTCCTAGCCATTCTCAGCTTGGCTATTATCCAGCAAAGCTCAGCTCAAATCTGTGCTAGCTGTGCTGAGCTGCAGTGCTACCTAGTAAAGCTCAGCTCAGAGCCGTGCTAGCCGTGCTCTGCTTCAGTTTTATCTAGGAAAGCTCAGCTTAGAGCCTTCCTAGCCGTGCTCAGCTTCAGTATGACCTAGCAAAGCTCAGCTTAGAGCCTTCCTAGCCATGCTCAGCTTCAGTATGACCTGGTAAAGCCCAGCTCAGGGTGTTCCATCGATTCTAAGCCTTGATCTTCTGTAGAAAATCCCAGCTTAGAGCCTTGTTAGCAAAGCTCAGCTTTAAGCTTGTCTAAGAAAGCCCAGCTTTGAGCCGTTCAAGCGATGCTCTGCTTCAAGCTGTTCTTGGAAAGCTCAGTTTCAAGCCTAGTAATTCTCAGCTTTGAGCTCTGCCAGCAATGCCCGGTCTTGAGTTTATCTAGAAAAGTCCAGCTTTGAGCTGTGCAAGCCGTGCTTGGCGTTGAGCTTGTCTAGAAAAGCTCAGCTTTGAGCTTATCTGGGAAAGCCCAGCTTCAAGCAGTTCTTCAAAAGCTCAACTTCAAGCCCTGCAAATTAGGCTCAATCTCAAGCTTTTCTAGAAAAGCCCAGCTTTAAGCTGGGCAAGAGGCGCTCAGCTTTAAGCTGTTCTAAGAAAGCCCAGCTTTGAGCTGTGCAAGCAAAGCTCAGCCTTAATCTCTAGAAACTCCTTAGAGCTGTGCAAGCAAAGCTCAGCTTTAGTCTTCTCTCGGAAAGCCCAGGTTTGAGCTTTGCAGGCCAAGCTCAGCCTAAATCTTCTCTAGGAAATCCCTAGAGCTGTGCAAGCAAAGCTCAGCCTTAATCTTCTCTAGGAAAGCCCAGCTTTGAACTCACCAAGTCAGGCTCAGCTTTAATCTTCTCTAGGAAAGCCCAGCTTAGAGCTTTGCAAGCCAAGCTCAGCCTTAATCTTCTCTAGGAAAGCCCAGCTTTGAACTCACCAAGTCAGGCTCAGCTTTAATCTTCTCTAGGAAAGCCCAGCTTTGAACTCGCCAAGTCAGGCTCAGCTTTAATCTTCTCTAGGAAAGCCCAGCTTTGAACTCACCAAGTCAGGCTCAGCCTTAATCTTCTCTAGGAAAGCCCAGCTTAGAGCTGTGCACGTGAAGCTCAGCCTTAATCTTCTCTAGGAAAGCCCAGCTTAGAGCTGTGCACGTGAAGCTCAGCCTTAATCTTCTCTAGGAAAGCCCAGCTTTGAGGTCTCCAAGTCAGGCTCAGCTTTAATCTTCTCTAGGAAAGCCCAGCTTAGAGCTGTGCACGTGAAGCTCAGCCTTAATCTTCTCTAGGAAAGCCCAGCTTTGAACTCACCAAGTCAGGCTCAGCCTTAATCTTCTCTAGGAAAGCCCAGCTTTGAGGTCTCCAAGTCAGGCTCAGCCTTAATCTTCGCTAGGAAAGCCCAGCTTAGAGCTTTGCAAGCCAAGCTCAGCCTTAATCTTCTCTAGGAAAGCCCAGCTTTGAACTCACCAAGTCAGGCTCAGCTTTAATCTTCTCTAGGAAAGCCCAGCTTTGAGGTCTCCAAGTCAGGCTCAGCCTTAATCTTCTCTAGGAAAGCCCAGCTTAGAGCTTTGCAAGCCAAGCTCAGCCTTAATCTCTAGAAAAGCCCTAGAGCTGTGCAAGCTAAGCTTGGCTTCAAGCCTGACTAGCAAAGCCCGGCTTTAAGCTTTGCTCAACAGAGTCCCCAAACGAGCCCCCCACCCCAAAGCAGAGAAGACCCCAAAAGCCGAGCTTGAGGGGGGGGGATGGACCCCCCCCACGGTCTAAAACCGAGCCTAAACCCCGGCTTTGCAAAGCCACTCACCGGCGGAGCCGTCATCGCGCGCCCAAACGGGGAGCGGGGCGGGGGGGACACACGGGGCCGGGGGGGGGGGGATATCCCGGCGGAATATGGGCGCGCCACGCCGTGATGTCATAGGTGGGGGGGGGGAGGGGGGGATGGGGCCTCGTTTTTTGGGGTGAGAAAGGAGGAAATCGTCTCGCCGGGGTGAACTTCCCCTTCGGGCGGTGACCTCCTCTCCCGGCGCTTTCACATCATCTTTCGGCGAGACCGCTTCCCCCCGCCCAACCCCGAAGGTCGTCTTCAGCTCGGGGACGGGTCCAAAGGTCTGCGGGGGAAAGGGTCGAGAAGAAGCAGAAGAAGAAGAAGGAGAAGGAGAACAAGAAGAAGAAGACAAGAAGAAGAAGAAGAAAAGAAGAAGAAGAAGAACAAGAAGAAGAAGAAAAGAAGAAGAAGAAGAAGAAGAAGAAGACAAGAAGAAGAAAAGACGAAGACAAGAAGAAGAAGAAGAAAAGGAAGAAGAAGAAGAACAAGAAGAACAAGACAAGAAGAAGAAGAAGAAGAAGAAGGAGGAGGAGGAGGAGGAGAACAAGAACAAGAAGAACAAGAAGAACAAGAAGAACAAGACCAGAAGAAGCAGAAGCAGAAGAAGAAGAAGAAGAACAAGAAGAACAAGACAAGAAGAAGAAGAAGAAGAAGAAGGAGGAGGAGGAGGAGGAGAACAAGAAGAACAAGAAGAACAAGAAGAACAAGAAGAACAAGACCAGAAGAAGCAGAAGCAGAAGCAGAAGCAGAAGAAGAAGAAGAAGAAGAAGAAGAAGAAGAACAAGAAGAACAAGACAAGAAGAAGAAGAAGAAGAAGCAGAAGAAGAAGAAGAAGAAGAAGACAGAAGAAGACAAGAAGACGACGACAAGAAGAAGAAGAAGAAGAAGAAGAACAAGAACAAGAAGAAGACAAGAAGAAGCAGAAGCAGCAGCAGCAGCAGCAGAAGAAGACAGAAGATGAAGAAGACAACAGAAGAAGAAGACGACAAAAAGACGACGACGACGACGAGAAGAACGAGAAGAACAACAAGAAGAAGAAGATGGGAGGGGGGGTTGTCCATGTCGACCGCCCTCCACCTCAAAAAAAAAAATTAACGAGGTTCTTCTCTTCCGCAGTCAAGGCCAACGTTCCCGCCGTCTACCCGTTGATCTCCTGCGATGGCTGCGAGGACAAGAACGTCAGCTTCGGTTGCTTGGTCAACGATTTCTTCCCCGAACCCGTCGCCGTCACGTGGGTTTCCAGCGTCAAAGGAGATGTGGAGACCTTCCCGGTCATCCAAAGTGCAAATAGTTACTACAGCCTCAGCAGCCAGTTGACCGTCCCGGTCAGCAGCTTGGAAGGCAACAACTTCCAGTGCAAGGTGGTCCACAGCCCTACCTCAACCACCGCCACCAAGGACTTCACGGGTGAGAAAGGCAACGGGGAGGTGGCTGTGGCATCACACGATGGCTTGGTGGCCACCAAGATGGGTTGGGCTTGCTCGCAGTCTTGCACGACATTTTGGTGGCCACCAAGATGGGTTGGGGTTGCTTCTGGTCTTGCATGATGTCTTGGTGGACACCAAGACGGGTTGGCTTTGCTCGCGGTCTTGCATGACGTCTTGGTGGCCACCAAGATGGGTTGGGCTTGCTCCCAGCCTTCTGTGATGTCTTGGTGGCCACCAAGATGGGTTGGGCTTGCTCCCAGCCTCATGTGATGTCTTGGTGGCCACCAAGATGGGTTGGGGTTACTCCCAGCCTCATGTGATGTCTTGGTGGCCACCAAGATGGGTTGGGGTTACTCCCAGCCTTGTGTGATGTCTTGGTGGCCACCAAGATGGGTTGGGCTTGCTCCCAGCCTTGTGTGATGTCTTGGTGGACACCTTGATGGGTTGGGGTTGCTCCCAGCCTCGTGTGATGTCTTGGTCAACTCTGGTCTCTCATCTCCCCGCTCAGAAGATGATGTTTGCCCCCATCCTGTGGAGACAAAGCTCCTGGCTGACCCAAACCAGTACCGCGAAGAGCAGAAGGTCCTTCTGCTGTGCCTCGTCGAGGGGGACAAAGCTGGTGAAGCCAAGGTGGAGTGGTTGGTGAACCATCAGGTGGCGGCCCTGCAACAGGAGGACACCACCTGTGACCAGTGCTCCAAGAAGGGCACCTTTATGAGCAAGGTCAACGTCAGCCAGCAGAGCTGGAACAACGGAGCCGAGTTCTCCTGCAGAGTGACCCACTCGTCGTTGAAGGTCCCAGCCCTCCTCAACATCAGCACGTTCTGCTTAGGTGAGGCTGAGGAAGGTCACGGGTGGTGGGAAGTTTGAGAGGGTTGGTTGGGTCCATGGAGAAGGTGGGGACACGTAGACATGGGTGGTCGGATGGTTGGTTGACCGGGAGGATGGTAACGTAGAGATGGATGGATGGTTGAAGGATCTAGAGATGGAGAGGGTTGATGGAGTCACCAGATGGGTGGGTGGATGGTGGGGAGGTGGCTGAAGGATCTAGAGATGGAGGAGGTTGATGGAACCACCAGATGGATGGGTGGATGGATGGATGGTGGGGAGGTGGCTGAAGGTTCTAGAGATGGAGAGGGTTGATGGAGCCACCAGATGGATGGATGGATGGATGGATGGTGGGGAGGTGGCTGAAGGTTCTAGAGATGGAGAGGGTTGATGGAGCCACCAGATGGATGGGTGGATGGATGGATGGATGGTGGGGAGGTGGCTGAAGGTTCTAGAGATGGAGAGGGTTGATGGAGCCACCAGATGGATGGCTGGACGGTTGGGCTGGACGGATGGGTGCAGACCCAAACACGCCATCACGTGACCTTCTGGCGGTGATGCCGGATAAGGCGACGCGACTCCACGACCGCGGTGGCAACGAAGGGTGGGGAAGGTGCAGGTGACTTTTTTTTGGGGGGGGTTAAAATAGTCCCCTACACCCACCCCAAACAGATGTCCAACGGGAGGTGGTCACCATCATCCCCCCATCCTTGGAGGACCTCTACCTCAGCCAGAACGCCAGCGTCACCTGCGTGGCCACCAACCTGAAATCGTACGAGGACGTGAAGTTCTCCTGGAACCGGGATCAAGGTAACTCCTTGGATGTGACCTCTGGGACGGCGGAGAAGCTGGAGAACGGTCTTTACCGTCTCACCAGCACCTTGAAGATCTGCGCCGACGAGTGGAACTCCGGCGAGAAGTTCACCTGCAACGCCAACATTCCCGAGCTTGATGAACCCATCAGCAAGTCCATCAAGAAAGACATAGGTAGGCGCCCGGGTCTTCTCTCCCACCCCAAATCCCGTCCTCCGAGGTGAAGGGCTTCTTTCCACCACGGTGGTCACCGAGAAGATGGGTGGAAAGGGGACGCGGCTGGGTTTCGCCGAGGGAAGAGCGGTTTGGGGCAAGCGGAAGCGGTTGACTGGGAAAATGGAGTCTACTGGGCTGGTCTACTGGGAGAGTCTACTGGGAGAGTCTACTGGAAGGGTCTGGTCTACTGGAAGGGTCTGGTCTACTGGTAGGGTCTGGTCTACTGGAAGGGTCTGGTCTACTGGTAGGGTCTGGTCTACTGGAAGGGTCTGGTCTACTGGAAGGGTCTGGTCTACTGGTAAGGTCTGGTCTACTGGAAGGGTCTGGTCTACTGGTAAGGTCTGGTCTACTGGTAAGGTCTGGTCTACTGGAAGGGTCTGGTCTACTGGTAAGGTCTGGTCTACTGGAAGGGTCTGGTCTACTGGTAAGGTCTGGTCTACTGGAAGGGTCTGGTCTACTGGAAGGGTCTGGTCTACTGGAAGGGTCTGGTCTACTGGTAAGGTCTGGTCTACTGGTAAGGTCTGGTCTACTGGAAGGGTCTGGTCTACTGGTAAGGTCTGGTCTACTGGAAGGGTCTAGCTGGAGAACCTGGGGCTACTGGGAGTCAACTGGGTTGGTCTGCTGGAAGGGTCTAGTCAACTGGAAGGAACTTGTCCACTGGAAGGGGCTTCTCCACTGGAGAGGTCAACTGGGAGGGTCTACTGGAAGGGTCTGGTCTACTGGAAGGGTCTGGTCTACTGGAAGGGTCTGGTCTACTGGAAGGGTCTGGTCTACTGGTAGGGTCTGGTCTACTGGTAAGGTCTGGTCTACTGGAAGGGTCTGGTCTACTGGTAGGGTCTGGTCTACTGGTAGGGTCTGGTCTACTGGAAGGGTCTAGCTGGAGAACCTGGGGCTACTGGGAGTCAACTGGGTTGGTCTACTGGAGAGGTGTAGTGAACTGGAAGGAACTTGTCCACTGGAAGGGTCTTCTCCTTTGGAGAGGTCAACTGGGAGGGTCTACTGGAAGGGTCTGGTCTACTGGAAGGGTCTGGCCTACTGGAAGGGTCTGGCCTACTGGGAGATCCAACCACGGGCTGAGGCCAGTCTACTGGAAGGGTCTAGCCTACCGGCAAGGTCTAGCTCACCGGGAGGGCCAACCGGAGGAAGTCAACCCCTCCCGCCGTCCTTGACCTTCTCTTACGCCCACCCCGCAGACGTCTCCGTGAAGGCACCTTCCGTCTACGTCTTCCCCCCACCGGCCGAAGAACTGGCCCGTCAAGAAACGGCCACCTTGACCTGTTTGGCTTCGGGTTTCCGTCCTCGTGACATCTTGGTGACCTGGACCCAAGAAGACCGTCCAGTTTCTTCTGATAGTTTCTCCATCTTTGGTCCTCAAGAAGAAGGAGATACCTACACGGTCTACAGCAAGTTGAAGGTGCCGGTGAGCGAATGGCAACGGGGCGATTCCTTCGCTTGCGTGGTGGGTCACGACGGCGTCCCCATGAACTTCGTCCAGAAGAATTTGGACAAGACCATCGGTAAACCGACCGCCGTCAACGTCTCGGTGATCCTGGCCGACGCCGACGTCACCTGCTATTGAGTTTGGCGCTTGGGGGGTTGTGACTTCCTGCAGCATCGGGATAATAATAAAAAAGAGGAAAAAAAAAAAAAAGAAAAAAAGGAAAAAAATTTAAAAAAAACCCCAAAACCCCCCCGAAAAAACCCCCAACGCCCCACCGAGGAGCAGCAAAAACCCCCCAAAACCCCAAAAAACCCCCCAAAACCCAACAAAAGCCCCCAAAATTCCCCCAAATTGCCCCCCCCAAACCCCAAAATGCCAAAAACTGCCCCCAAAACCGCCCCAAAGACCTAAAAAACCCCCCAAACCCCCCCAAAAAACCCCAAAATCCCCCCCAACCCCCCCCCAAAAACCCCAAAATCCCCCCCAAAAAACCCTCAACCCCCCCAAAGTCCCCCCTAAACCCCCAAAACTCTCCCCGAAACCCCCCCAAAGACCCCAAAAAACCCCAAACCCGCCCAAAATCCCCCCCAAAACCCCAAAACTCCCCCCGAAACCCCCAAAACTCTCCCCAACCCCCCCAAAACCCCCAAATCCCCCCAAAATCCCCCCAAAACCCCCAAAACGCCCCCCAAAAACTCTAAGACCCCCCAAACCCCCCCAAACCCCAAAATCCACCCAAAAACCCCTCAACGCCCCCCAAATCCCCCCAAAACTCCCCCCGAAACCCCAAAAACTCCCCCCAAAAGCCCCCCAAAGACCCAACCCCCCCAAAAAAACCCCCAAATCCCCCCAAAACCCAAAATCCCCCAAAACTCCCCCCAAAACCCCCCAAAACGCCAAAAACGCCCCCCAAAACCCCCAAAATCCCCCCAAAAAACCCTCAACCCCCCCAAATCCCCCCTAAACCCCCAAACCTCCCCCCGAAACCCCCCCAAAGACCCAAACCCCCCCCAAAACCCCCAAAATCCCCCCCAAAAACCCCAAATCCCCCCAAAACCGCCAAAAACGCCCCCAAAGACCCAAAAAAACCCCCAAAACCCCCAAAATCCCCCCAAAAACCCCAAACCCCCCAAAATTCCCCCCAAAACCTCAGAAACTCCCCCCAAACCCCCCCCAAATGCCAAAACCCCCCCAAACCCCCCAAAGTCCCCCCAAATCCCCCAAAACTCCCCCAAAACCCCAAAAACGCCCAAAACGCCCCCAAAAAACTCCCCAAAGACCCCACCCCCCCCCCAAAAAACCCCCAAAATCCCCCCAAAAAACCCCAAACCCCCCAAAATTCCCCGCAAAACCCCAGAAACTCCCCCCAAAACCCCCCCAAAACACCAAAACCCCCCAAAACCCCCAAAATTCCCCCTAATCCCCCAAAACTCCCCCAAAACCCCCCCAAAAAACTCCCCAAAGACCCCCAAAAACCCCCAAAAAACCCCAAATCCCCCCAAAAACCCCAAAACTCCCCCAAACCCCCCCAACCCCCCCGAAAGACCCCAAAAACCCCCAAACCCCCCAAATCCCCCCCCGAAAACCCAAAAAACCCCCAAAACCCCCAAAATCCCCCCAAAACCCCAAATCCCCCCAAAACCGCCAAAAACACCCCCAAAACCCCCAAAACTCCCCCCAAAAAACCCCCAAATCCCCCCAAATCCCCCCCAAACTCCCCCCAAATCCCCCCAAATCCCCCCAAACCCCCCCAATCCCCCCAAAACTCCCCCCAAATCCCCCCAAATCCCCCCAAACCCCCCAAAATTCCCCCTAATCCCCCAAAATTCCCCCAAAACCCCCAAAACCCCCCAAAAAACTCCCCAAATCCCCCCAAAAACCCCAAAACTCCCCCAAAACCCCCCCAACCCCCCCCAAAGACCCCCAAAACCCCAACCCCCCCCCAAAACCCAAAAAACCCCCCGAAACCCCCAAAACCCCCCCCCAACCCCCAAATCCCCCCAAATCCCCCCAAAAACGCCCCCAAAACCCCCCAAACTCCCCCCAACCCCCCCCAAATCCCCCCAAACCCCCCCAATCCCCCCCAAATCCCCCCAAATCCCCCCAAACCCCCCAAAATCCCCCTGAACCCCCCAACCCCCCCCCCCAAAATGCCCCAAAGACCCAAAAAACCCCAAAACCCCCAAAATCCCCCCAAAAAAACGCCCCCACCCCCCCCCAAAACGTATCGGGACGCGACGCGGGCGGCGTTGGGGGGTGACATCATCATCTGGCGCGCGAGGGGGTTGGGTCCCGGGAGGTCAAGGTCGAGGTCAAGGGTGGGGTGGATTTGGAGCCCCCCAAAATGACCCAAAAGCGGGGGGTTTTGACCCAAAAAAACCAACAAAAAAAAAAAAAAAGGTTTCTCCGCGGGGTTTTGGGGCAATTTCTGGAGATTTTGGGTCTTTGGGGGGGCGGGAAAATGGCGGTTTTTGGTGGCGCGGGGCAAAAATTTTCCCGAACCTTCTGGGATTGGAGATTTTGGGCCAAGATTTGGGTGAAAAAAGGGCAAAAATGGGGTTTTTTTGCTACGTTCACCAAAAATCCTCACGGCCGTTGGGTTTGAGGAGATTTTGGGCCAAGATTTGGGTGAAAAAAAGGTGAAAATGGGGTTTTTTGCTACGTTCACCAAAAATCTTGAGGGCTGTTGGGTTTGAGGAGATTTTGGGCCAAGATTTGGGTGAAAAAAGGGCGAAAATGGGTTTTTTTTGCCGTGCGCTCCAAAAATCTTCACGGCCGTTGGGTTTGAGGAGATTTTGGGCCAAGATTTGGGTGGAAAAAGGGCAAAAATGGGGCTTTTTTGCTACGTTCACCAAAAGTCCTCACGGCCGTTGGGTTTGAGGAAATTTTTGGCCAAGATTTGGGTGAAAAAAGGGCAAAAATGGGTTTTTTTCCTACATTGACCAAAAATCTTCACGGCCGTTGGGTTGGAGGAGATTTTGGGCCAAGATTTGGGTGGAAAAAGGGCAAAAATGGGGTTTTTTTGCTGTGCGCACCAAAAATCTTGAGGGCTGTTGGGTTTGAGGAGATTTTTGGCCAAGATTTGGGTGAAAAAAGGGCAAAAATGGGGTTTTTTTTGCCGTGCGCACCAAAAATCTTCACGGCCATTGGGTTGGAGGAGATTTTTGGCCAAGATTTGGGTGAAAAAAGGGCAAAAATGGCGTTTTTTGTTGCATTTACCAAAAATCTTCATGGCCATTGGGTTTGAGGAGATTTTGGGCCAAGATTTGGGTGAAAAAAGGGCAAAAATGGGGGTTTTTTTTTGCTACGTTCCCCAAAAATCCTCACGGCCGTTGGGTTTGGGGACGGAGGGTCTCCATCGCCCGCCCCAACCGCTGAAGCCTTCTCCTCCCCACCCCACCCCAGATTGCATCCTGGTGACGATGGGCGAGGAGACGCAACCCGAGGTGGAAGAAGACGCCGGCGACCTCTGGACGGCCGTGACCTTCGTCATCCTCTTCCTCCTCAGCCTCTGCTACAGCACCGGCGTCACCCTCTTTAAGGTAACGGCGCACGCCGGCGACTCGCGGGTGGAGTAATTAAGGCCGATTAATTAAGTCTCGGTCTCTCTCCTCCCCCAGGTCCTATGAAGGGTGAAGACCTTCAGCCATGGGTGATCTACGGCCAGGTGGTGCCCCCGGAGGTGGTTTTGGGGCGATTTTTGAAGGTTTAAGGAATAAAATGAAGTTGGACGCGTTTCGTCGGCCGGAAAAAAACCCCAAAAACCAAACCAACTACCGATTTTCACTTGAAATCAGCTCGTTTTGTGGGGGTGCGTCACCCCAAGTTGCCATCAAGCTGCAAAAAACAAACCCCCACCCATTTTCTCCTGAAATGAAGCCGGTTCTCCTCAGTAGATCACCCCAAATTCCATCATACTGCAGAAAAAACCCCATTTTCCCCCAAATGAACCCCATTTTCCATCACTAGACCACCCCAAATTCCATCCAGCTTCCAAAAAACTTCATTTTCTCTGAAAAGAACCCCATTTTCCATCAGTAGACCACCCCAAAGTTCTCACCAAGCTTCCAAAAACCCCATTTTCTCCCAAAAAACCCCATTTTCTCCCGAAAGAACCCCATTTTCCATCAGTAAACCCCCCAAATTCCATCCAGCTTCCAAATTTCCCAATTTCCCTTGAAATATTCCCACTTTCTCCCCAAAGAACCCCATTTTCCATCAGTAGACCACCCCAAAGTTCTCACCAAGCTTCAAAAAAACCCCGTTTTCTCCCCAAAGAACCCCATTTTCCATCAGTAGACCACCCCAAATTCCATCCAGCTTCCAAATTTCCCAATTTCCCTTGAAATACTCCCATTTTCTCCCCAAAGAACCCCATTTTTCATCACTAGACCACCCCAAAGTTCTCACCAAGCTTCAAGGAAAAAACCCACCCAACCCTTCATCCCCATCCCCCCCTGCCGCCGCCGCCCAGCGCCGCGTCTACGTGCCGGAGGCCCCAAAATTTCACCGTTTGCCCTCAAACCCCCAAAATTCTGTTTTCTGCAAAATTCCCCCGCCCCGGTTTCGTTTCCCCTTTTCTCAGTTGGGGGGGGGGGGTTGTTTTTTTGGGGCGAATCGAGTCATTTTGGGAACAGACGTCGGTTCAAATCGAAGCGGGGAGGGGGAAGCAGCGCGACCGCGAACATCTGGATTCGGGCGGGGGAGGAACCAGATGCGTCCTGTTTACCGCCGCCGCGTTTCTCCTTCTGAGTCATCGCCGGGCGAGGGGGGAGACAAAAAAAAAGAAAACAACGCAAAAAACCCCCCCAAAACCGACCGAAAACAGCCAACCGCCCCCTAAATAGTTGTTTTTCAGCCCAAAACGCTCTTTTTCCCGTGGGAAACTTGAAAAAGGAGGTGGAAACGAGGAGAAAAAAAAACCCAGTGGTTTATTGGAAATATCCCCCCGCCGCCATGCGTAGATGAGGAAATTGTGAATAAAATTGGCCTTTTTGGGGATTTTTTCCCCCGTTTTTGTGCTTCTCCGGCGTTTCTTCCACCGAGGTCGTGGGGGACGATGATGGTGCCGGGGGGTGGGGTGGGGTCGTTATTTCACCTGGGGGGACAACGAGTGGGGAGGGGTGAGGAGGGGGGGGGGGGGGGTGAGAGCTCGGGTGGCAGCCAAAGCCATGGGTGGGCAACTCAACTCGTGGGTGGGCAACCCATGGGTGGGCAACCAAAGTCATGGGTGGGCAACCAAAGTCATGGGCGGGCAACCAAAGTCACGGGTGGGCAACCAAACCCATGGCTGGGCAACCTAAGCCAAGGTCAGGCAAGCCAACCCATGGCTGAGAACCTCACCCATGGCTGGGCAACCAACCCATGGCTGGGCAACCCAACCCAAGGCTGGACAACCCATGGCTGGGCAACCAAACCCATGGCTGGGCAACCCAACCCACGGCTGGACAACCCAAGGCTGGGCAACCAAACCCATGTCTGGACAACTCAATCTATGGCTGGGCAACCTACCCATGGCTGGGCAACCCAACCCATGGCTGGGCAACCTACCCATGGCTGGGCAACCAAACCCATGGCTGGGCAACCTAACCCAAGGCTGCACAACCCAACCCATGGCTGGGCAACCCAACCCACAGCTGGACAACCCAAGGCTGGGCAACCTACCCATGGCTGGGCAACCTAACCCATGGCTGGGCAACCTACCCATGGCTGGGCAACCTACCCATGGCTGGGCAACCAAACCCATGGCTGGGCAACCCAACCCATGGCTGGGCAACCTAACCCATGGCTGGGCAACCCAACCCATGGCTGGGCAACCTAACCCATGGCTGGGCAACCCAACCCACGGCTGGACAACCCAAGGCTGGGCAACCCATGGCTGGGCAACCAAATCCATGTCTGGACAACTCAATCTATGGTTGGACAACCTACCCATGGCTGGGCAACCTACCCATGGCTGGGCAACCTACCCATGGCTGGGCAACCTAACCCATGGCTGGGCAACCAAACCCATGGCTGGGCAACCAAATCCATGGCTGGGCAACCAAATCCATGGCTGGGCAACCCAACCCAAGGCTGGGCAACCCAACCATGGGGTTACCTTGAGGAAGGTGACGAAGCCGCTGTAGAAGATGAGGAGGAGGAAGAGCACCACGAAGGTGGAGACGGTGGTCAAGGCGCTGCCCTCCTCCTCCGGCTCGAGGTCATCGCCGTCGCCCAATAAACCGCAAGGCACGAAGCGCGACCCGGCGCAATCCCAGGGATCTGCGGGAAGGTGACAGCGGTGAGCCCTTCCCGCCTCGTTAATTAACCGCCCGTTAACGACCCCCCGCCGCTCCTTCGCCCCCCTACCGCCGTCGGCATGGACGTTCATCTCCAAGACCTCGTCGCTGGAGACGTGGGCGACCGAACAACCGTAGGACGTCCCGCCGGCCCACTCGCCCCACGCCACGTCCACGGCGACGACCAAAGAGCACCGACGCCTTTCGTGGTCGCAACTCGGCCCCTCGTCAGCCGGTGCTTCGTTAGCGCCGCGCCGCCGCCACGCCGCGATCTCCGGCGGGTAGAAGTCCTTCACGAGGCAGAAGAAGGTGAAGTTGTGGCCGGCGCAAGCTTCGGCGGGGGACGCCGGCAGGACCTGGAGGCTCGGGGGCTTCAGGGGACCTGCGGGAGGCGGCAGGGCGGGGCGTTTTGATGACGTCGCGAGGGTTTGGCTGAAATGCCAGCTTTTTTTTGCTGAAATTCCAGCTTTTTGTGCCGAAATGCCAGCTTTTTCTGCTGAAATTCCAGCCATTTTGCAGAAATTCCAGCCTTTTTTGCTGAAATTCCAGCCATTTTGCAGAAATTCCAGCCTTTTTTAGAGAAATTCCAGCCATTTTGCAGAAATTCCAGCCATTTTGCAGAAATTCCAGCCTTTTTTAGAGAAATTCCAGCCATTTTGGAGAAATTCCAGCCATTTTGCAGAAATTCCAGCCTTTTTTAGAGAAATTCCAGCCATTTTGCAGAAATTCCAGCCATTTTGCAGAAATTCCAGCTTTTTTTGCAGAAATTCCAGCCTTTTTTGCAGAAATTCCAGCCTTTTTTTGCTGAAATTCCAGCCATTTTGGAGAAATTCCAGCCTTTTTGAAGAAATTCCAGCCTTTTTTGCTGAAATTCCAGCCTTTTTTTGCTGAAATTCCAGCCATTTTGCAGAAATTCCAGCCATTTTGCTGAAATTCCAGCCATTTTGGAGAAATTCCAGCCTTTTTTGAGAAATTCCAGCCTTTTTTGCTGAAATTCCAGCGTGTTTTGCTGAAATTCCAGCGTTTTTGCAGAAATTCAAGCTTTTTTACAGAAATTCCAGCCATTTTGCTGAAATTCCAGCCATTTTGCAGAAATTCCAGCTTTTTTTGCAGAAATTCCAGCCTTTTTTAGAGAAATTCCAACCTTTTTTGCTGAAATTCCAGCCATTTTGGAGAAATTCCAGCCTTTTTGAAGAAATTCCAGCCATTTTGCTGAAATTCCAGCCATTTTGGAGAAATTCCAGCCATTTTGGAGAAATTCCAGCCTTTTTGGAGAAATTCCAACTTTTTTTCCTGAAATTCCAGCCATTTTGCAGAAATTCCAGCCTTTTTTAGAGAAATTCCAGCGGGTTTTGCTGAAATTCCAGCGTTTTTGCAGAAATTCAAGCTTTTTTACAGAAATTCCAGCCATTTTGCAGAAATTCCAGCCTTTTTTGCAGAAATGCCAGCCATTTTGCAGAAATTCCAGCCATTTTGCAGAAATGCCAGCATTTTTTTGCAGAAATTACAGCCATTTTGCAGAAATTCCAGGTTTTTTTGCAGAAATTCCAGCCTTTTTTAGAGAAATTCCAGCCTTTTTTTGCTGAAATTCCAGCCATTTTGGAGAAATTCCAGCCTTTTTGGAGAAATTCCAACCTTTTTTGCTGAAATTCCAGCCATTTTGCAGAAATTCCAGCCTTTTTTGCTGAAATTCCAGTGATTTGGGAGAAATTCCAGCGTTTTTTTCTGAAATTCCAGCATTATTTGCCAAAATTCAAGAGGTTTTGGAGAAATTCAGGCTTTTTGGCTGAAATTCAAGCGGGTTTTGCCAAAATTTCGGCATTTCTTGCAGGATTGCAAATATTTTTGGATCATTTAGGGTATTTTTGCAGCGTCGCAAGGACTTTTGCAGCATTAAAAGTCTTTTTGCAGCGTTGCATTTTTTGCAAAGGGCAAGCAATTTTTGCTGCATTTCAAAGATTTTTTGTCATATTTCAAGGATTTTTTGCCTCATTTTGAGGATTTTTTGCCAAATTTCGAGGATTTCTTGCCTGATTTTGAGGATTTTTTGCCTCAATTCGAGGATTTTTTTGCCAAATTTCGAGAATTCTTTGCCACATTTTAAGGATTTTTTGCCTCAATTCGAAGATTTTTGCCGCATTTCGAGGATTTTTGTCACATTTTGAGGATTTTTGCCTCAATTCGAGGATTTTTGGCCACATTTTGAGGATTTTTTTGCCACATTTTGAAGATTCTTTGCCACATTTTGAGGATTTTTTGCCTCATTTTGAGGATTCTTTGCCGAATTTTGAGGATTCTTTGCCTCAATTCGAGGATTTTTTGCCGAATTTCAAGGATTCTTTGCCACATTTTAAGGATTTTTTTGCCGAATTTCAAGGATTTTTGCCACATTTCGAGGATTTTTTGCCAAATTTTGAGGATTTTTGCCACACTTCGAGGATTTTTTGCCACATTTTGAGGATTTTTGCCGCATTTTGAGGATTTTTTTGCCACATTTTGAGGATTTTTGCCACATTTTGAGGATTCTTTGCCACATTTTGAGGATTTTGGCCACTTTTTGAGGATATTTCACCCCATTTTGAGGTTTTTTTGCCGAATTTCAGGGTTTTTTTTGCCGAATTTCGGGGTTTTTTGCCAAATTTCGGGTTTTTTTGCCGAATTTTGGGTTTTTTTTGCTGAATTTCGGCGTTTTTTGCCGAATTTTGGGGGGTTTTGGCCAAATTCCGAGGATTTTTCGCCAAATTCCGAGGATTTCTCACCCCAATTCTTTCCCCCCCCCTCACCCGTCGTCCGGCTGATCTCCAGCCGCGTCTCCCGCTCGCCGTCCCGCACCCGGCAGGAGAAGTTGCCCGTCGCCTTCCAATCCCTCAAACCGACCCGCAACCGACTCTGCGTCCCCGTCGCGGCGTCGCGACGCGTCTCCGCCTCCTCGGGCCCCGCCCGCCGCCCGTCCGCCGTCCAATCCACGGTGGCGTTGGCCAACGGGGTGACGCAGGTCAAGTTGGCCGCTCGGTGTCGGAAGAGCTCGTGGAACGAGGGAGGTCGAAGGGAAGCGGGCGGAGATGTGGGGCAACCTAAAACCGGGGGACACCAAAAGGGGTTCGGGGGTGACGGCGAGGTGAACGTCCTTCTCCTGGCCCTCAAAACCAGGGCAGGGAGGGGACAAGGAAGGGGCGGAGCTCACCGCGGTGGGATGAGGTCTTCTCCTGTGGCACGGGTGTGGTGGGGGACGGTTTGGGGAGACCTGCGGGGGGGGGGGAATAAAAAGGGGGGTGTGTGATGAGTTGGTGGGAAGAGCAGCCGGTGCTCGAGGGGGGCGCGGGTGATGGTGGCGGTGGGCTTGGCGTGGAGATCCTCAACCTATTGGAGATGCCAGGCCACGTAGGAGAAGAGCAGCACCCCAAAACAGCATCAAGGGGGGGTTGTTGAACCTCCCGAGGAGAAATCAGGTGGTTGATGGACTTGATAAGAAGAACCTCACCTCATTGGAGGTGGCAACCCAACCCCTAGTAGATGCCAAGCCATGTAGGAGAAGAGCAGCACCCCAAAACAACATCAAGAGGGGGTTGTTGAACCTCCTGAGGAGAAATCAGGTGCTTGATGGACTTGATAAGGAGAACCTGACCTCGTTGGAGGTGGCAACCCAACCTATTGGAGATGCCAGGCCACGTAGGACAAGAGCAGCACCCCAAAACAGCATCAAGGGGGGGTTGTTGAACCTCCAGAGGAGAAATCAGGTGGTTGATGGACTCGGCATGGAGATCCTCAACCTGTAGTAGATACCAACCCATGTAGGACAGGAGCGGGACCCC
The DNA here is from genome assembly GCF_028858705.1 of Grus americana. Classification (NCBI taxonomy): domain Eukaryota; kingdom Metazoa; phylum Chordata; class Aves; order Gruiformes; family Gruidae; genus Grus; species Grus americana. Next base: position 485,750 of record NC_072888.1, on the reverse strand, counting down.
AAACCAACATCAAGGGAGGTCACTTGCTCCTCAAAAGAATAAATCAGGCGGTTGATGGACTCGGCATGGAGATCCTCAACCCGTAGTAGATACCGACCCATGGAGGACAAGAGCGGCACCCCAAAATCAAGCCCTCCATCAGGAGGGGGTTTCATGGTGAACATCTCCTCCGCATCACCTCTTCCACATCGTTTCACCCCAAAACCACCCCCCCCATGATGTTCCTCACCGTCCTCTTCGGTGGCGTGCAAGGGTTGGTCCAGGGTGGGATGTTGCACCACGCAGGCGTAGTCCTTCCCTTCCTCGTCCTTCTCCAACCGGAGGATGCTGAGGGTGGAGAAGACCTCCTGCCCGGTGACGGGACTCGTTTGGGTACGGGCATGGAGGTCACGTTTACCCGTCCAATGGATGCTGATGTCACGAGGGGCGAAGTCGGTGACGTCACAGAGGAGGAGAGCCGGGGTGGTGACGCCGGGGGGGACGCGGGTGACCTTCACCTTCGGTGTCTTCCTGGGACTGGCTGGGGTGGGGAGGGGTGAGACCCTGAGTTCCAGCCCAGGTGGGACCCCAGAGGGTCCTGGTGGGTCTACAGGGTCCTGGTGGGTCTACAGGGTCCTGGTGGGTCCATAGGGCCCTGCTGGGTCTACAGGGTTCTGGTGGGTCTACAGGGTTCTGGTGGGTCTACAGGGTCCTGGTGGGTCCATAGGGCCCTGCTGGGTCTACAGGGCCCTGATGGGTCCATAGGGTCCTGGTGAGTCTATAGGGTCCTGGTGGGTCCATAGGGTCCTGGTGAGTCTATAGGGTCCTGGTGGGTCCATAGGGTCCTGGTGAGTCTATAGGGTCCTGGTGGGTCCATAGGGTCCTGGTGGGTCCATAGGGTCCTGGTGGGTCTACAGGGACCTGGTGGGTCTACAGGGTCCTGGTGGGTCTATAGGGACCTGGTGGGTCCATAGGGTCCTGGTGGGTCTATAGGGACCTGGTGGGTCCATAGGGTCCTGGTGGGTCTATAGGGACCTGGGCAACCCTATAAGGTCCTGGTGGGTCTACATGGACCTGGGCAACCCTATAGGGTCCTGGTGGGTCTACAGGGTTCTGGTGGGTCCATAGGGCCCTGGTGGGTCTATAGGGTCCTGGTGGGTCCACAGGGCCCTGGGCAAGTCTATAGGGCCCCACCGACCCCATACGGCTCTGGGCCACCCTCTGTGGCCCCATAGATCCCCGTGCAGCCCCATACGGCCCCGTAGGGCCCCCTCTACCCCCCAACTCACAGGTGGGACCCAGCAGGAACTCCAGGGAGATGCTGGGGTGGCAGGGGACGGTGGCTTCACAGCCCAACCTGAGACCGGTCCCCCACTGGTCCAGGGTGACGGGGCGGGTGAGGAGAAGACTCTGGGTGCCGTTGGGGTGGTGGGTGAGGGTACCCGCCCCGCCCGCATGCGGTCTGCTCCAGGAGATGGTGGCACCTTCAAGGTGTTGACCCAGGAGAAGGCAGGAGGCCATGGAGGGGCCGGCCAGAAGGTCGGAGTAGGAGGGTTGGATGGAGTAGAGCTGCGGTAGGAGCGAGGTGCTGGAGCAGGCTGGGGGGGAAGAGAGGGTGAGAAGGTCCAGGGTGGGTCATGGCCGGTGGTGGGTGTCCATGCTTCACATCTGGCATTTCTCCACCCATCCACCCATCCATCACATCTGGTGTCCATCCATCCATGGCTGATGTCTCTCCATCCATCTATCCATCATGTCTTGTATCTCCTTATCCATCCATCCATCCATCACCTCTGGTGTCCATCCATCCATCACGTCTGGTCTCCATCCATCCATCCATCCATCCATTCATCCATCCACCATGTCTGGTGTCCATCCACCCATCCATCCATCCATCCATCCATCCACCATGTCTGGTGTCCATCCACCCATCCATCCATCCATCCATCCATCCACCATGTCTGGTGTCCATCCATCCATCCATCCATCCATCCATCCATCCATTCACCATGTCTGGTGTCCATCCATCCATCCATCCATCCATTCACCATGTCTGGTGTCCACCCATCCATCCATCCATCCATCCATCCACCATGTCTGGTGTCCATCCATCCATCCATCCATCCATCCATTCACCATGTCTGGTGTCCATCCATCCATCCATCCATCCATCCATTCACCATGTCTGGTGTCCATCCATCCATCCATCCATCCATCCATCCATCCATCCATTCACCATGGCTGATGTCTCTCCATACTTCTAACCATCACATCTTGTATCTCCTCATCCATCCATCACGTCTGGTGTCCATCCATTCATCCATCCATCATGGCTGATATCTCTCCATCCATCTATCCATCACATCTAGTATCTTCTCATCCATCCATCCATCCACCCATCCACCCATCCACGTCTGGTGTCCATCCATCCATCCATCCATCCTTCCATCACCTCCGGTGTCCACCCCCCCCTTACCCATGCACTTGCTGGTGTTGCGCATCACAGTTCCTCCACCCACCGACTGGGTGGTCACCTTGCAGGTGTAGATGTCCCCCTTGTCCCAACTGTCCCGCTTGATCATCAACAAACTTCTCCCCGTGTCCGCCCCCTTGGTGGGTGGCTGTCCCATCTCCACCCCGTTCAGCAACCAGGACGCCTTGATCTCCTCAGACTTGGAACTCCAGAAGACGCAGTGGAGCTTCACTTCCACCTCACCGTCTTCATCTCCACACCGCGGTTCCACCAGGTAGACCTGCGGCCCTTGCGTCACCGGCTTGCACACTGCAAAAAGAGACGTGGGATGGGTTCCACCGTGATGTCACACCCCATCCCTGCGTCCAACGTCCCACCGAAACCGTCTCCTACCGTCCTTGAAGAACGTCTTGGAGCTGAGGTTGCTGGAACCCTGTTGGGCCTGACACCACAGTTCTCCCTGGTTGCCGGTGACGCGGACGTGGCTGCTGGTGATGTAGAGGCGGCTGTCGGCCTGCGCGGTGCCCAGCATCACGGCGTTGGTGGCCACCTCCGAGGACCAGTGGATGGTGAGGTCACGGGGGAAGAACATGGTCACCAGGCAGATCAAGGAGGTGTCGCCGGCGCTCGGGGAGCAGCAAGGAGACACGGGGAAGGTGCTGGGAGGTCTCAGGGGATCTGCTGGGCGAGGGAAGGGGGTGGGCGAGGGCAGCGCCCCAAAAACTACTCCGAGGAGGACATGGCCATGCCAAAACTACTCCGAGGAGGACACAGTTCCCCAAAACTACTCCAAGGAGGACATGATCCATCCCAAAACTACTCCAAGGAGGACACAGCTCCCCAGACTACTCCGAGGAGGACACGACCCACCCCAAAACTACTCCAAGGAGGACATGGCCATGCCAAAACTACTCCAAGGAGGACACAGTTCCCCAAAACTACTCCAAGGAGGACATGGCCCACCCAAAACTACTCCAAGGAGGACACAGTTCCCCAAAACTACTCCAAGGAGGACATGACCACCCCAAAAACTGGTCTGAGGAGGACATGGCCCACCCAAAACTACTCCAAGGAGGACACAGTTCCCCAAAACTACTCCAAGGAGGACACAACCCATCCTAAAACTACCCTGAGGAGGACATGGCCCCCTAAAACTACTCCAAGGAGGACACAGTTCCCCAGACTACTCCGAGGAGGACATGGCCACCCCAAAACTACTCCAAGGAGCGTCCACCCCATTACAACCCTCCCAGACCAACTCCTAGGAGTACGTACCCCATTGCAGCCCCCCCAAAAACTACTGTGAGGAACATCCGCCCCATTGTAGCTCCCTCAAAAACAACTCCTAGGAGTACACAGCCCCCCCAAAAGAACTCCTAGGAGTACGCAGCCCCCCCAAAACTACTCCTAGGAGTACACACTCCCCCCAAAATTACTCCCAGGAGTACGCAGCCCCCCAAAAAGAACTCCTAGGAGTACGCAGCCCCCCCAAAACTACTCCTAGGAGTACACACTCCCCCCCAAATTACTCCCAGGAGTACACAGCCCCCCCAAAAGAACTCCTAGGAGTACGCAGCCCCCCAAAAACTACTCCTAGGAGTACACACTCCCCCCAAAATTACTCCCAGGAGTACACAGCCCCCCCAAAAGAACTCCTAGGAGTACGCAGCCCCCCAAAACTACTCCTAGGAGTACACACTCCCCCCCAAATTACTCCCAGGAGTACACAGCCCCCCCAAAAGAACTCCTAGGAGTACGCAGCCCCCCAAAACTACTCATAGGAGTACACAGCCCCCCCAAAAGAACTCCTAGGAGTACACAGCCCCCCCCCAAACTACTCCTAGGAGTATGCAGCCCCCCCAAAAGAACTCCTAGGAGTACACAGCCCCCCCCCAAACTACTCCTAGGAGTATGCAGCCCCCAAAGCTACTCCCAGGAGTACACCCCCCCCCCAAAAGAACTCCTAGGAGTACACAGCCCCCCAAAATTACTCCCAGGAGTACACAGCCCCCCCAAAAGAACTGCAAGGAGTACACAGCCCCCCAAAACTACTCCTAGGAGTACACACTCCCCCCAAAAGAACTGCAAGGAGTACACAGCCCCCCCCCAAACTACTCCTAGGAGTACGCAGCCCCCCAAAACTACTCCCAGGAGTACACCCCCCCAAAAGAACTCCTAGGAGTACGCAGCCCCCCAAAACTACTCCTAGGAGTACACACTCCCCCCCAAATTACTCCCAGGAGTACACAGCCCCCCCAAAAGAACTCCTAGGAGTACACAGCCCCCCAAAACTACTCCTAGGAGTATGCAGCCCCCCCAAAAGAACTCCTAGGAGTACACAGCCCCCCAAAACTACTCCTAGGAGTACGCAGCCCCCCCAAAAGAACTCCTAGGAGTACACAGCCCCCCAAAACTACTCCTAGGAGTATGCAGCCCCCCCAAAAAGAACTCCTAGGAGTACGCAGCCCCCCAAAACTACTCTTAGGAGTACACAACCCCCCAAAAGAACTCCTAGGAGTACATACCCCACTGTAGCCCTCCTCAAACAACTCCTAGGAGCACGCAACACCCCCCCCCCCCCGAACCTACTCCTAGGAGTATGCAGGCCCCCCCCAAAAATCCTACTCCTAGGAGGATGTAGCCCCCCAAAAGTAACTCCTAAGAGTACACAGCCCCCAGAAAAACTACTCCCAGGAGTACACACACATCCCCCCCAATTACTCCTCGGAGTATCCCCCCCCCCCAAAAAAAGGGTGCTGGGGTCGCAGGGTTCCCCCGCTCTCACGTTGTGGAATTCCGGAGAAAATCAAGCGGAAAACGGGAGAAAAATGGGAAAATTTTTATTGTGGGGCTGGAGAATATTTACAACGAGGAGGAGGAAACACAAGTGGGGGCGGAGAATCCCGAAAAAATTCCAGCAGCGTCCGGCGGCGAAGGGAAGAAACGCGGCGGGAGCGGAGTTATTTCACCTGGGAGGGGGGGAAGGGGAATTAATTAGGTTAATTGGGTAATTAGGGGGGGCGGGAGGGGATTTTTGGGGGAGGATGGGGGAAAAATTGGGAATTTTGGGGGAGGATGGGGGGAAAAAATTGGGAATTTTTTTTTTTTTCCCAAAAATAGGGGGGAAATAGGGATGTTTTTGGAAAGATGCGGGGAAAACGAGGGGGGGTTGCAAAAAATGGGGAGGAATTTGGGATTTTTTTGCAAAAATGGAGGGGAATTTGGGGATTTTTAAAAAAATTGGGGGGTAATAGGGGGTTTTTTTTTGCAAAAATGGGGGGAAATAGCGGTTTTTTGCAAAAATGGAGGGGAATTTGGGATTTTTTTTGCAAAAATGGGGGAAATAGCAAATTTTTGCAAAAAATGGAGGGGAATTAGGGATATTTTGGAAGGATGGGGAGAAATTAGGGGATATTTTAAAAAAATTGAGGGGAAATAGAGATATTTTTGCAAAAATGGGGGGAAATAGCGATTTTTTTGCAAAAATGGAGGGGAATTTGGGATTTTTTTTGCAAAAATGGGGAAAATAGCGATTTTTTTCACAAAAATGGGGGGAATTAGGGATATTTTGGAAGGATGGGGGAGAAATTAGGGGATTTTTAAAAAAATTGAGGGGTAACAGGGATTTTTTTGCAAAAATGGGGGAAAATAGCGGGTTTTTGCAAAAATGGAGGGGAATTTGGGATTTTTTTGCAAAAATGGGGAAAATAGCGATTTTTTTTCACAAAAATGGAGGGGAATTTGGGATTTTTTTTTTGCAGAAATGGGGGAAATAGCAATTTTTTTGCAAAAAATGGGGAGGAATTAGAGGTTTTTTGCAAAAATGGGGGGAATAGAGATTTTTTTTTCAAAGATGGGGGAAAAATAGTGATTTTGGGGGAAGGATGGGGAGAAAAATAGCAATTTTTGGGGAAGGATGGGGAAAAAATAGCAATTTTTGGCGAAGAATAGCAGGGAAAATAAGGGATTTTTTTTTTTTTTCAAGAACACGGAAAAATAAGGATTTTGGGGAAAATTGGGGGGAAAAAAGGGGGATTTTGGGGAAATGGAAGCCCCATACCTTGATCAAGGTGACCGTGGCGCTGTAGAAGAGGCTGAGGATGAAGAGGACGATGAAGGTCGAGGCCGTCGCCCAGAGGTTGTTGAGATCTTCCTCCTCCGCCTCCGTGAAGCCATCGAGGAAGGCTTTAATTTTTATTTTTTTGGGGGGGAACACACAAAAAAAAAAAAAAAAGGGGGTGTTAGCACCGTCACCCAACCGAGGGGGGGCACCCTTGGGTGCAGCACCCTGGGGGTGCGAAGGGAGGGGAGGCGGGACAACGGGTTTGGGTTAATTCGGGGCGATTTTGGTTACGCGCGAAGCTGGGAAAATGTTGTTTTGTTTTTTTTTTGGGGGGGGGATGGCGGTAAGGATTTGGGGGGGCGGTCAGGGTGGCTGCACCTTAAAAATGTGGGGGGTTGTACCCCAAAATCTGGGGTGCGCAGCCCAAAATTTGAGAAATTCCCCCCCACACCCAAAAAAAAAAAAAAAATCTGGGGTGCGCAGCCCAAAATTGGGGATTTCTACCCCAAACTCGGGGGGGGTTGTACCCCAAAATCTGGGGGTGCGCAGCCCAAAATTGGGGATTTCTACCCCAAACTCGGGGGTTTTGGACCCCAAAATCTGGGGGTGCGCAGCCCAAAATTGGGGATTTCTACCCCAAACTCGGGGGTTTTGGACCCCAAAATCTGGGGGTGCGCAGCCCAAAATTGGGGATTTCTACCCCAAACTGGGGGGTTTTAACCCCAAAATCTGGGGGTGCGCAGCCCAAAATTGGGGATTTCTACCCCAAAATCTGGGGTGCACGCAGCCTTCCCCCCTCCCTGCCCCCCAAATTTCTCATCCTCCTCGCCTTCTGCCCCTAAATCATCACTTTTAGACCCAAAAAATCGGGCGGTGGTGGGGGTGGATTTCCCCTTTTCTACCAAAAAATACAAATTTAAAAAAAAAAAAAATTTGGGGGGGGGGGTGAGAGTCTGCTGTGCAAATTTTGGAGGATTTTGGGGGGGGTAGAAGGGGGTGCAGCTGCAGGTCTGTGCAAGAGGAAGGCGTGTGCAAGAGGATGTGTGCAAGAGGAAGGCGCGTGCAAGAGCAGGGTGCAATCAACAGGAGGGCGTGTGCAAGAGGAGAGTGCGAGAGGAGGGCGCGTGCAAGAGGAAGGCGAGTGCAAAAGGAGGGCGTGCGTGAGAGCAGGGTGCAACAGGATGTGTGCAAGAGGAGGGCGTGTGCAAGAAGAAGGTGCGTGCCAGAGGAAGGCGCGTGCAAGAGGAGGGTGCAAGAGGATGTGTGCGAGAGGAGGGCACATGCAAGAGGAAGGCGCGTGCAAAAGGGGGGGCGTGTGCGAGAGCAGGGTGCAAGAGGATGTGCGCAAGAGGAGGGTGCGTGCAAGAGGAGGGTGCAAGAGGACGTGTGCAAGAGGAAGGCGCGTGCAAGAGGAAGGCGCGTGCAAGAGGAGGGTGCAAGAGGATGTGTGTGAGAGGAGGGCACGTGCAAGAGGAAGGCGCGTGCAAAAGGGGGGGGCGTGTGCGAGAGCAGGGTGCAAGAGGATGTGCGCAAGAGGAGGGTGCGTGCAAGAGGAGGGTGCAAGAGGACGTGTGCAAGAGGAAGGCGCGTGCAAGAGGAAGGCGCGTGCAAGAGGAGGGTGCAAAAGGACATGTGCAAGAAGAAGGTGTGTGCCAGAGGAAGATGCGTGCAAGAGCAGGGTGCAAGAGGAGGGTGCAAGAGCATGTGTGCAAGAGGGCGCGTGCAAGAGGAAGGTGCGTGCAAGAGGAGGGTGCAAGAGGACATGTGCAAGAGGAGGGCACGTGCAAGAGGACGTGTGCGAGAGGAAGGGGCGTGCAAGGGGGCGGCGCACGGGGAGGCGGGATGAGGCCAGGGCAGGACAGGCGTGAGGGATGGCACCCGTGCGAGCGACGGTGCGAGAGGGGGGGGGGCGTGCGAGGGGACACGCCGCGTGCGAGAGGAGGAGGAAGATCGCAGGAGGAGGAGGAAGATGGCGAGGACGGAGATTGCACGAGGAGGATGAAGATCGCGAGAGGGGGATGAAGATCACAAGAGGAGGGTGAAGATCACGAGAGGGGGATGAAGATCGTGAGAGGAGGGTGAAGATCACGAGAGGAGGGTGAAGATCACGAGAGGGGGATGAAGATCACAAGAGGGGGATGAAGATCGTGAGATGATGATGAAGATTGTGAGAGGAGGCCGAAGCTTGCAAGGAGACGATGAAGATCGCAAGGGGAGGATGAAGCCGGCACGAGGAGGATGAAGATTCCAAGAGGAGGATGAAGATCGCGAGAGGGGGATGAAGATTGCGAGGACAGAGATTGCGAGAGGGGGATGAAGGTTATGAGAGGAGGATGAAGACTGGGAGAGGAGGATGAAGATTGTGAGGCTGAAGATTGTGAGAGGAGGATGAAGATTCCAGGAGGAGGATGAAGGTTTGAGGAGGAGGATGAAGGTTCCAGGAGGAGGATGAAGATTCTAGGAGGAAGATGAAGGTTTGAGGAGGAGGATGAAGGTTCTAGGAGGAAGATGAAGGTTTGAGGAGGAGGATGAAGGTTCTAGGAGGAGGATGAAGGTTTGAGGAGGAGGATGAAGGTTCCAGGAGGAGGATGAAGGTTTGAGGAGGAAGATGAAGATTCCAGGAGGAGGATGAAGGTTCCAGGAGGAGGATGAAGGTTTGAGGAGGAAGATGAAGATTCCAGGAGGAGGATGAAGGTTCGAGGAGGAGGATGAAGACCGTGAGGACTGAGATTGTGAGAGGAGGGTGAAGACGGCAAGAGGAAGATGAAGATCCTGCGGATGAAGAGTGCAGGAGGAGGATGAAGATGCGGAGAGGAGGATGAAGCTGGCACGACGGGGATGAAGATTCAGAGAGGAGGATGAGGATTGTGAGATGGGGATGAAGATTGTGAGAGGAGGAGGAGGAGGAGGGTTGCACGAGGAGGGTGAGGGTTGCGAGAGGAGGAGGATGAAGATCGTGAGGGCGAAGATGGCTGGAGGAGGAGGATGAAGACGGCAGGGGGAGGAAGATGAAGATGGCAGGAGGAGGAGGACAAAGATGGCAGGAGGAGGAAGACGAAGATGGCAGGAGGAGGAGGATGAAGACGGCAGGAGGAGGAAGATGAAGATGGCAGGAGGAGGAGGATGAAGACGGCAGGAGGAGGAGGATGAAGATGGCAGGAGGAGGAGGATGAAGATGGCAGGAGGAGGAAGATGAAGATGCCGCGAGGAGGCCGAAGCTTACCGAGACCGCTGCAGCCGCCCCGCCCTTCCTCCGCCCCAACCCCCCCCCCCCAAACCCCCCCCAACCCCCCCCAAAACGTCGCTCCGGCCCTTCCCCCCTCCCCCCTCCCTTACAACCACCCCCCGCCCCCCCCCCCAAAAATTAAAAAAATTTTAAAAAAAATTCTAAAAACCAATTTTTATTGCTCTTTCGCGCCAAAATTTGCTACTTTTTTTTTTTTTTTTTTTTTTCCTGGGGGGCCGAGAGAAGCCGGCAAAAAAATTTGCTCCGAAATTTCCGAATCGATGATTTTAAACTCCCCCCCCCCCCCAAAAAAAAAAAAAAAAAAAAAAATTGGGAAAAAAATGCAAAAAACTGACCAAAAAAAAAAAAAAAATTAATAATTAGCGGGTCGTTAACGAGGGGTTAATAACAAGCGGCGGCGGTGTCGGACAGCACCAGCGACACGTTGACGGCCGTTGGTTTACCGGAAGATTTATCCACGGATTTTTGCGCCACCTGCAACGGGATTTGCTCGTGCCCCACCAAACACGTAAAAACGTTCCCGGCCGCCCAATCGTCTCCGGTGACGCTTAACGAGCTGTAGATGATGTAAGAGGTGACGCTTTTCCCTTCGGCCACCGGGTCGAAGGTGATGTAATCGCTCGCCGCTAACGGTTCGCCGTTACGGAGCCAACGGACGAAGAGGTCGGGGGGGTTGAAGCCTTTGGCCAGGCAGGTGACGGTGACGCTTTCGCCGGCGGCGATTTGGTCGGGCGGAGGCGGGAGGACGTAGACGGAAGGAGGTTTGGCGTCGCGACCTGCGGCGAGGAGGAAGAGGAGGAGGGAAGAGGAGGAAGAAGTCGGGGTGGAGGGGGGGGGGGTGGGGAGAGGGGAGAGGGGGGTTTGGTTGTAAAATAAATGGGGGGGTTGGGTCCCCGCCCCGGATTTTGGAAAATAATCGGGGTGATTGCATCAATTTTCTCCGGATTTTGCAAAATAATTGGGGGGATTGCGTCCCTGAACTCGATTTTGGAAAATAATTGGGGGGATTGTGTCGATTTCTCTGGATTTTGCAAAATAATTGGGGTGATTGTATCGATTTCTCTGGATTTTGGCAAAATAATTGGGGTGATTGCGTTGATTTCTGTGGATTTTGGAAAATAATTGGGGGGATTGTGTCGATTTCTCTGGATTTTGGCAAAATAATTGGGGGGATTGTATCGATTTCTCTGGATTTTGCAAAATAATTGGGGGGATTGTATCGATTTCTCTGGATTTTGGAAAATAATTGGGGGGATTGTGTCGATTTCTCTGGATTTTGGCAAAATAATTGGGGGGATTGTATTGATTTATCCGGATTTTGCAAAATAATTGGGGGGATTGTATCGATTTCTCTGGATTTTGCAAAATAATTGGGGGGATTGTGTCGATTTCTCTGGATTTTGGCAAAATAATTGGGGGGATTGTATCGATTTCTCTGGATTTTGCAAAATAATTGGGGGGATTGTGTCGATTTCTCTGGATTTTGCAAAATAATTGGGGGGATTGTGTCGATTTCCCTGGATTTTGCAAAATAATTGGGGGGATTGTATCGATTTCTCTGGATTTTGCAAAATAATTGGGGGGATTGCGTCCCTGAACTCGATTTTGGAAAATAATTGGGGGGATTGTGTCGATTTCTCTGGATTTTGGCAAAATAATTGGGGGGATTGTATCGATTTCTCCGGATTTTGCAAAATAATTGGGGTGATTGTATCGATTTCTCTGGATTTTGCAAAATAATTGGGGGGATTGTGTCGATTTCTCTGGATTTTGGCAAAATAATTGGGGGGATTGTATCGATTTCTCTGGATTTTGCAAAATAATTGGGGGGATTGTGTCGATTTCTCTGGATTTTGCAAAATAATTGGGGGGATTGTATCGATTTCTCTGGATTTTGCAAAATAATTGGGGGGATTGCGTCCCTGAACTCGATTTTGGAAAATAATTGGGGGGATTGTGTCGATTTCTCTGGATTTTGGCAAAATAATTGGGGGGATTGTATCGATTTCTCTGGATTTTGCAAAATAATTGGGGTGATTGTATCGATTTCTCTGGATTTTGCAAAATAATTGGGGGGATTGTGTCGATTTCTCTGGATTTTGGCAAAATAATTGGGGTGACTGTATTGATTTTTCCAGATTTTAGCAAAATAATTGGGGTGATTGCGTTGATTTCTGTGGATTTTGGAAAATAATTGGGGGATTGTATCGATTTCTCGGGATTTTGGAAAATAATTGGGGGGATTGTGTCAATTTCTCCAGATTTTGGCAAAATAATCAGGGTGATTGTATTGATTTCTCTGGATTTGGAAAATAATTGGGGGGATTGTATTGATTTCTCTGGATTTTGGAAAATAATCAGGGTGACTGTATTGATTTCTCGGGATTTTGGAAAATAATTGGGGGGATTACGTCGATTTCTCTGGATTTTGGAAAATAATCGGGGTGATAGTGTCGATTTCTCTGGATTTTGGAAAATAATCAGAGTGATTGTGTCCCTGACCTCAATTTTGGAAAATAATTGGGGGGATTGTGTCGATTTCTCTGGATTTTGGAACATAATTGGGGTGATTGTATTGATTTCTCTGGATTTTGGAAAATAATCGGGGTGATTGCGTCCCTGACCTGGATTTTGGAAAATAATTGGGATGATTGCATTGATTTCTCTGGATTTTGGAAAATAATTAGGGGGATTATGTCGATTTCTCCGGATTTTGGAAAATAATTGGGGTGATTGCATCGATTTCTCTGGATTTTGGAAAATAATCAGGGTGATTGTATTGATTTCTCTGGATTTTGGAAAATAATCGGGGTGACTGTATCGATTTCTCTGGATTTTGGAAAATAATTGTGGGGATTGTATTGATTTCTCTGGATTTTGGAAAATAATCGGGGTGACTGTATCGATTTCTCTGGATTTTGGGAAATAATTGGGGGGATTGCGTTGATTTCTCTGGATTTTGCAAAATAACCGGGGTGATTGCATTGATTTCTCTGGATTTTACAAAAATATTTGGTGCAATTTCACCCTTTCCTCCTAATTTCACAAAATATTTGGTGCAATTTCCCCGTTTCCTCCTAATTTCCACCCCCCAAAAACTCACCCATGGTCTTCTGCAACTTGACCTCGGTCGGGAAGAGGAGCTCGGGGTGGGTGACCTTGCAGGTGTAGACCTCGCCCTTGTCCCACTCGTCGGCGCAAACGCTGGCCACGCCGTCGACGCCGTAGAGGCTGTTGGGTTGCAGGACGCGTGCCGACGTCTTGGTTTCCAACTTCTCGCCGTTCTCCTTCCACCAGGAGATGACCAAACCGTCGACGGTGGGCAAGTTGGCCACCTTGCACGTCAACTTGGCCACCTTATCTTTGAAGATATCGGCGAAAACGGGAGGGACGACCCGCACGGCGATTTCTTCGCCTCCATCCGGCCGGTTGTCTGGGGTTTTTAAGTAACAAAAAAACCCAAATGGGTTTTTTGGGGGGTTTTTTTGAGGTTTTTCCACCCAAAAAACCCAACCATCTCCAGAACTTGGTCTTCACTTACAACCGCACTCCAGAGCTTTGCTGGTGTTCCTCAACTCCTCCTCCACCTGGCAGGTGTAAACCGTCCCGGCGTCCCACTCGCTTTCGGTGACGATGACGCGGCTGTCGGTGACGTAAACGCCTTTGCCCTCCAGGGCGGCGGTTTCGGTGGTGACCCCGTCTTGGAGGTGAACCCCGTTTTTCAACCACCGGATGGAAGCCACCTCTCGCGGCCCCCGAATTTGACAGAGGAGGCTGGAATTGCGGTAGGGACCTTCGAAATCTTCCCGGGATGGAGGGTGAAGGGTGACGAGGGGGACCTGGTGGACGGGGTCTGGGAGACGAAAGGAGGGGGAGGAAAAAAGGGGGTGAGTTGGGAAGGGGGGGGGTGAACCCCAAAATTGTGCGAAGGGAGGGAGGGATGCGGGGAGGGATGCGGGGAGGGATGCTCGGAGGAGGATGGAGCGGAGGGATGGTCCAGGGAGGATGCAGGAAAGGATGCTCGGAGGAGGATGGAGCGGAGGGATGCAGGGAAGGATGCAGGGCAGGATGCTCAGGCAGGATGCTCGGGAAGGATGCTCAGAGGAGGATGCTCGGAGGAGGATGCAGGGAAGGATGCGGGGAAGGATTCGCGGAGGAGGATGCTCGGAGGAGGATGCAGGGCAGGATGCAGGGAAGGATGCTCGGAGGAGGATGCAGCAGCCCCAGGATGCTCGGAGGAGGATGGAGCACTGGGATGCAGGGCAGGATGCTCGGAGGAGGATGCTCAGGAGGGATGCAGGGAAGGATGCAGGGCAGGATGCTCGGAGGAGGATGGAGCAGCGGGATGCAGGGAGGGATGCTCAGAGGATGCTCAGAGGAGGATGCAGAGCGGGATGCAGAGCAGGATGCAGGATGCTCAGGCGGGATGCAGAGCGGGATGCAGAGCGGGATGCAGGGCAGGATGCCGGACCAAGCCCCCCCACCCCCCACCCCCCGTGGCGCTGGGCTCACCGTGGTTGCTGACGGCGATGGTGGCCGTCCCTTGGCGGTGGGCGACGCGGCAGTAGAACGGTTGTTGGCTTTTCCCTTCCACCAAGGGGAGAGTGAGGCTGGTGGCGGCCGAGTAACGGCCGGAAACGGGAACGACGGGAAAAATCCGGACGCCGTCGGTGATGTTGCGGCGAAGCGAGTTGCTCCAGGAAATGTCGAGGTGGTCGGGAAGGAAATCCAAAGCGGCGCACCCAACCGAGTAGAGGTCTTGGGTGACGGGGGAGGCGCAGGAAACCAACGGGAAGAGGCTGGGGGCGCGGGGGGACTCTGGGAAAATGGGAGGGGGGGAAGGGGGAAGGGGGAAGGGGGGAGAAGAGGAGTTAGGTGGGGGGGGATAAAAGGGGGGAGTGGGCAAAACCTGCGGGATTAGGGGTAAAACCCCCCGTGTGTGCGCAAAACCTGCGGGATTAGGGGTAAAACCTGCGGGATTAGGGATAAAACCCCCCGTGTGTGCAAAACCTGCGGGATTAGGTGCAGAACCGGCGGGATTAGGGATAAAACCTGCGGGATTAGGGGTAAAACCTGCGGGATTAGGGGCAAAACCCCCTGTGTGTGTGCAAAACCGGCGGGATTAGGGATAAAACCTGCGGGATTAGGGGTAAAACCTGCGGGATTAGGGGCAAAACCCCCTGTGTGTGTGCAAAACCGGCGGGATTAGGGATAAAACCTGCGGGATTAGGGATAAAACCTGCGGGATTAGGGGTAGAACCTGCGGGATTAGGGGCAAAACCCCCTGTGTGTGTGCAAAACCGGCGGGATTAGGGATAAAACCTGCGGGATTAGGGGTAAAACCTGCGGGATTAGGGATAAAACCCCCCGTGCGTGTGCAAAACCTGCGGGATTAGGTGCAGAACCTGCAGGATTAGGCGCAAAAGTGCGGGATTAGGGGTAAAACCGGCGGGATTAGGGGTAAAACCGGCGGGATTAGGGATAAAACTGGCGGGATTAGGGGCAGAACTGGCGGGATTAGGGGCAACCCCCCCCCGTGTGTGTGCAAAGCTGCCCCCACAGCTGGTCCTGCAGCACCAGAACCAGTATAGACCAGTATGGACCAGTATAGACCAGTATGGACCAGTACAGACCGGTATGGACCAGTACCGGCACCCCACAGCTGCTCCTGCAGCACCAGGACCAGTATGGACCAGTAAGGGACCAGTATGGACCAGTGCCGGCACCCCACAGCCACCCTATAGCTGCTCCTGCAGAACCAGTACCAGTATAGACCAGTACGGGACCAGTACGGGACCAGTATGGACCAGTACCCCACCCCACAGCTGCCCCATAGCTACCTCTGCAGAACCAGTATATACCAGCACAGGACCAGTACGGACCAGTACCGCACCCCACAGCTGCCCCATAGCTGCCTCTGCAGGTCTAGTACCAGTATGAACCAGTATGGACCAGTATGAACCAGTACCGTGCCCCACAGCCGCCCTATAGCTGCTGCTGCAGAACCAGTATGGGACCGGTATGGCACCAGTATGGGACCAGTATGAACCAGTACCACACCCTACAGCTGCCCCACAGCTGCTCCTGCAGAACCAGTACTGGACCAGTTTAGGACCAGTATGGGACCAGTATGGACCAGTACTGGCACCCCACAGCTGCCCTAAAGCTACCTCTGCAGAACCAGTACATACCAGTACGGACCAGTATGGACCAGTACCGACACCCCACAGCCGCCCCATAGCTGCTTCTGCAGAACCAGTACGGGACCAGTACGGGACCAGTATTGACCAGTTCGAACCAGTACCACACCCCACAGCCACCCCATAGCTACCTGCAGAACCAGTACGGGACCAGTATGGACCAGTACGGGACCAGTAAGGACCAGTACGGGCACCCCACAGCTGCCCCATAGCTACCTCTGCAGAACCAGTACCAGTATAGACCAGTACGGGACCAGTATGGACCAGTACCGGCACCCCACAGCCGCCCCATAGCTGCTCCTGCAGAACCAGTACCAGTATGGACCAGTACGGGACCAGTACGGGACCAGTACGGACCAGTACCAGCACCCCACAGCTGCCCTATAGCTGCTTCTGCAGAACCAGTACCAGTATAGACCAGTACGGGACCAGTACGGACCAGTACGGGACCAGTATGGACCAGTACCGGCACCCCACAGCTGCCCCATAGCTACCTCTGCAGAACCAGTACCAGTATAGACCAGTACGGGACCAGTACGGACCAGTATGGACCAGAAGCGGCACCCCACAGACGCCCCATAGCTGCTTCTGCAGAACCAGTATGGACCAGTACGGGACCAGTATGGACCAGTACCGGCACCCCACAGCTGCCCTATAGCTGCTGCTGCAGAACCAGTACGGGACCAGTACGGACCAGTATGGACCAGTACTGGCACCCCACAGCCGCCCCATAGCTGCTCCTGCAGAACCAGTACCAGTATGGACCAGTACGGGACCAGTACGGACCAGTAAGGACCAGTACGGGCACCCCACAGCTGCCCCATAGCTACCTCTGCAGAACCAGTACCAGTATAGACCAGTACGGGACCAGTATGGACCAGTACCGGCACCCCACAGCCGCCCCATAGCTGCTCCTGCAGAACCAGTACCAGTATAGACCAGTACGGGACCAGTACGGACCAGTATGGACCAGTACCGGCACCCCACAGCTGCCCTATAGCTGCTCCTGCAGAACCAGTACGGGACCAGTATGGGACCAGTATGGACCAGTACCGGCACCCCACAGCTGCCCTATAGCTGCTCCTGCAGAACCAGTACCAGTATAGACCAGTACGGGACCAGTACGGGACCAGTATGGACCAGTACCGGCACCCCACAGCCGCCCCATAGCTGCTCCTGCAGAACCAGTACCAGTATAGACCAGTACGGGACCAGTACGGACCAGTACCGGCACCCCACAGCCGCCCTATAGCTGCTCCTGCAGAACCAGTACCAGTATAGACCAGTACGGGACCAGTACGGGACCAGTATGGACCAGTACCGGCACCCCACAGCTGCCCTATAGCTGCTTCTGCAGAACCAGTACGGGACCAGTATGGACCAGTACAAACCAGTACCGGCTCCCCACAGCTGCCCCATAGCTGCTCCTGCAGAACCAGTACGGGACCAGTACGGACCAGTATGGACCAGTACCGGCACCCCACAGCTGCCCTATAGCTGCTTCTGCAGAACCAGTACGGGACCAGTATGGACCAGTATGGACCAGTACCAGCACCCCACAGCCGCCCTATAGCTGCTCCTGCAGAACCAGTACGGGACCAGTATGGGACCAGTATGGACCAGTACCGGCACCCCACAGCTGCCCTATAGCTGCTCCTGCAGAACCAGTACCAGTATAGACCAGTACGGGACCAGTACGGGACCAGTATGGACCAGTACCGGCACCCCACAGCCGCCCCATAGCTGCTCCTGCAGAACCAGTACCAGTATAGACCAGTACGGGACCAGTACGGACCAGTATGGACCAGTACCGGCACCCCACAGCCTCCCTATAGCTGCTCCTGCAGAACCAGTACCAGTATAGACCAGTACGGGACCAGTACGGGACCAGTATGGACCAGTACTGGCACCCCACAGCCGCCCTATAGCTGCTTCTGCAGAACCAGTACGGGACCAGTACGGGACCAGTATGGACCAGTACTGGCACCCCACAGCTGCCCTATAGCTGCTCATGCAGAACCAGTACCAGTATAGACCAGTATGGACCAGTATGGACCAGTACCGGCACGCCACAGCCGCCCTATAGCTGCTTCTGCAGAACCAGTACGGGACCAGTAAGGACCAGTATGGACCAGTACCGTGCCCCACAGCCACCCTATAGCTGCTCCTGCAGAACCAGTACCAGTATAGACCAGTACGGGACCAGTACGGGACCAGTATGGACCAGTACCGGCACCCCACAGCCTCCCTATAGCTGCTCCTGCAGAACCAGTACCAGTATAGACCAGTACGGGACCAGTACGGGACCAGTATGGACCAGTACTGGCACCCCACAGCCGCCCTATAGCTGCTTCTGCAGAACCAGTACGGGACCAGTACAAACCAGTATGGACCAGTACCGGCACCCCACAGCTGCCCTATAGCTGCTTCTGCAGAACCAGTACGGGACCAGTATGGACCAGTACAAACCAGTACCGGCTCCCCACAGCTGCCCCATAGCTGCTTCTGCAGAACCAGTACGGGACCAGTATGGACCAGTACAAACCAGTACCGGCACCCCACAGCCGCCCTATAGCTGCTCCTGCAGAACCAGTACGGGACCAGTATGGGACCAGTATGGACCAGTACCGGCACCCCACAGCCTCCCTATAGCTGCTCCTGCAGAACCAGTACCAGTATAGACCAGTACGGGACCAGTACGGGACCAGTATGGACCAGTACCGGCACCCCACAGCCGCCCCATAGCTGCTCCTGCAGAACCAGTACCAGTATAGACCAGTACAGGACCAGTACGGGACCAGTACGGATCAGTACCGGCACCCCACAGCCTCCCTATAGCTGCTTCTGCAGAACCAGTACCAGTATAGACCAGTATGGACCAGTATGGACCAGTACTGGCACCCCAAAGCCGCCCCATAGCTGCTCCTGCAGAACCAGTACCAGTATAGACCAGTACGGGACCAGTACGGACCAGTATGGACCAGTACCGGCACCCCACAGCTGCCCTATAGCTGCTTCTGCAGAACCAGTACGGGACCAGTATGGACCAGTACAAACCAGTACCGGCACCCCACAGCCGCCCTATAGCTGCTTCTGCAGAACCAGTACGGGACCAGTACGGGACCAGTATGGACCAGTACTGGCACCCCACAGCTGCCCTATAGCTGCTCATGCAGAACCAGTACCAGTATAGACCAGTATGGACCAGTATGGACCAGTACCGGCACCCCACAGCCGCCCTATAGCTGCTCATGCAGAACCAGTATGGGACCAGTACGGGACCAGTATGGACCAGTACTGGCACCCCACAGCCGCCCTATAGCTGCTCCTGCAGAACCAGTACGGGACCAGTACGGACCAGTATGGACCAGTACGGACCAGTACAGGACCAGTACGGACCAGTACGGACCAGTACCGGACCAGTACGGCACCAGCCCCAGCCCTGGGGCTGCAGTGGCAATCAAGCCCATTAAGGCAATTACCCTCCTTAATCATGGCCATTAACCCCCTTAATTAAGTCAATTAATCCCCTTAATTATGGCCATTAACCCCCTTAATTAAGTTAATTAACCCCCTTAATTAAGTCAATTAATCCCCTTAATTATGGCCATTAACCCCCTTAATCAAGGCAGCCAATGCCGCTCATGCAATTAAAGCCATCAAGGCAATTACCGCTCCCTAATTAATCCCCCCCAGCCCTCTAATTAGTAACCCGGCCCCTATTCCCCAGCCGCTAATTAACACCCAGATGCCGCCTATACGATTATATATCATCTGCCCTGTGTGATATATGTGTGATATACACCATCTAATACGTGATATACGACCGATAACAGTCTGCATGATATATGACAGATTATACATCAGCACCTGCCCTATGTGATATATGATATATAATGTATGGTGTGTGATATACACCATCTAATATGTGATATACGATCCACGATCGAGGATATACACCATACTATATAGCATATAGCATACACAGTATCTGACATAGGATCTATACGATCGATATTCTATAGATTACATATGATATATGATCTGCCATATATGATGCATGGTATATACTATATATGATCCACGATCTAGGATATACACCATACTATATAGCATATAGCATACACAGTATCTGACATAGGATCTATACGATCGATATTCTATAGATTACATATGATATATGATCTGCCATATATGATGCATGGTATATACCATCTAATATTATATGATCTACCATCTGGCATCTCTAATATGATCTATGATATATAATGTATAATATATACTATATAATGTATGATATAGAATATACTATACAATATATGACATATACTGTGATCTATCATATACAATATATGATATATATTATATATATGATCTATAATATATAGTATATATAGTCTATAATATATAATATGTAGCGTATATTATATTATATATTATATATTATATATTATATATAATATATTATATATTATATATTATATATTATATATTATATATTATATATTATATAATATTATATATTACATACTAAATATTATATACTATATATTATATATTATATATTATATATTATATACTATATACTATATACTATATATTATATATTATATATTATATATTATATATTATATATTATATTATATATTATACATCATACATTATATTATACACTATATATTATATATTTTATATTATATGTTATATATAGTATGCAATATGCAACATATAATATGACCTACGATATATAATGTATAATACACTATATAATATACCATATATACCATATATACCGTATAATATATTACATCTAATGTAATAGACACTGATATATGATCCATTATATATGATCTCTGATTGTATCTAACATATAGTATATGAGACACAGTATATTATCTATAAGGTATAGTATATAGGATGTATAGTATATAAGATATCTCACAGGCCATATACGGCGCCTATGTATTATATAGGTACCCATGCGCTCTCTATACGTTATATTGTATATCGTATATTGCATAGAATATACAGCAGAGCCGCTATAGTATAGGATCGATAATGTATAGCATAGATACAGATATGTCTATAATGCATAGAATCGCTAGCGAGTTCAAAAAAAAAAGAATTTTTTCGAAGAAAATCTGGGCTTTTTGCCCCAATCGCCTTCAAAATCATTCGTTTCGGGGTAAAATTGTACCCGAAAGCACCCAAATTCAGCCCAAAATTTACCGTTCCCCCCCCCCAGCACTCCCAAAAGCGGGTATTTTGGACCCAAAAAAACCAGGCGGGTTTCGGTTGGTTTGCAGCTTGATTTGGTTAAAAAAAAAAAAATTAAAAAAATTTCATTTTTTATGCAAAAAAAATTAAAAAAAATAATAAAAAAGAGGAATTAGGCCCCAAACCCCCCCCCAACCCACTTCTCTTTTTCTTGCTGTTTTCGAAACCGAAAAACCGGGCTGTTTTGGGCAATTCTGGGCGGAAACCGGAAAAAAAACACAGGTGGCACCTGCGGCTCGGAAAGAAGCGGCCATTTTAGGTTCGAGCTGCCAAATAAGACGAAACGACTTTTAAATTTTATTTCTTTATAATTTTGGTTTCGCCCTTTCGGGCCGTCTTAGAATTCGGCTGGGCTCAAAACCTTCAAAACTGCCCCCAAAAAATTCAAAAATAAAAAAATTATATGTTTTTACTATCTCGTTAGATACACTGTGGGATGTATTTCTAATTTTCTCCTTTTTTTAAAAATTTCTTTTCTATATTTTCTATTTTCTCCATATTTTCTACTTTTTCTATTTTATTTCTATTTGATATTTTCTATTTTCTCCATATTTTCTATTTTTCTACTTTATTTATTCTCTATTTTTTTATTTTCTCCATATTTTCAATTTTTTCTATTTTATTTCTTTTCTATATTTTCTATTTTCTGCATATTTTCTATTTTTTCTATTTTATTTTCTATATTTTCTATTTCTTCATATTTTCAATTTTTTCTACTTTATTTCTTTTCTATATTTTTTATTTTCTCCATATTTTCAATTTTTCTACTTTATTTCTTTTCGATATTTTCTATTTTCTCCATATTTTCAATTTTTTCTACTTTATTTCTTTTCGATATTTTCTCTTTCCTCCATATTTTCTACTTTTTCTATTTTTTTGATATTTCCTCTTTCCTACATTTTCTGTATTTTCAATTTTCTGCATTTTCTCTTTTATTTCTTGTCAATATTGCCTACATTTTCTATTTATTTTCTCTATTTTCCATTTTTAATAATTTTTTCACAGATTTTTTTAACATATTTTAAACTTTCTCCCTATTTTTCTGTCTCTTTCTAATCTTTTCCATCTCTTTCGTAATATTTTTGTTTTCTAGAGATTTTAGTAGAATTTTTCTTTTCTATATTTTTATGAGATATTTTTATATCTTGTCTATATTTTATATATTATATATTTTTATATATTATATATTTTATATATTATATATTTTTATATATTATATATTTTATATATTATCCGTATTTCTATATATTCTATATATATTTTTATATATTATATATAATTTCATATTTCTATTTTTCTACTTTTCTCAAGCAACTACACAAAACCCCACAACCTGCCCCCCAAAATCACCCCAAATTTGACCAAAACTCCCTAAAGTCCCCCCAAATCTCCACTTTTCTTACAAAAAAATTAAATTCGCCTGGCGAGGGGAGGGAAAAAAAACCCCAAAATTCAGATTTTTCACAGGAATTTAATTTAAATCCTCCCGGCAGCACTCGAAAGCGCTTAATTATCTTTTAGCCTTAATTAATAAATGGAATAAACTGAATTTTCCCTATAAACCGCTCTCAAAAATGCCACTTTTTAACTTATTTCAAATTCCATTTCTTTTTTTGTTAAGAAACCTTCCCCAAAATCACTATTTTTTTTCCTCCTTCCTCAAAACTCACATTTTTCACCCCAAAATTGCCCGTTCCGAGCCTGCTTGCTGCTGACCAAGCCCTGCCGCAACCCTAATTATCGATAATTAATTAAAAATTAGATTAATGGGGAGATTTTATGTGATTATCGTAAAGAGGGAGAAAAAAATTTATATATATCTATAAAAAATTCACAATAATGGACCAAAAAAAGGCCCGAAACCCCCAAATTCCTCAAATCCCTACTTGAAATTTAACATTTTCTTAATTGATCGTTAATAATAAAATAATTAAATTTTTTTTTGGGGGGGGGAAACCCTAATAATCAGGATTTTTTAATTGAATTAAATTCCTCTTAAGGAAAGAATTAAAAAAATAAAATAAATCTGTTATTGAAGGATTTAAAAACAAATTTTTTGGGGGGCATCTAAAGTCAAAATCCCCCAAATTAATCAAATTAAACTTTTTCTATTAAAAAAAAAAGAAGTTGGGGGTTGGTTTTGCTAAAAAAAACCCCAAACTGCCCTAAAAAGAAGCTGAAAAATAAGATTATTTGGTTTTAAACTGAGGCTAAACCATCCAAATTCACCAAAATGCCACAATTTGAAGAAAATCCGCGATAACTCCCCCCCCCTTAAAAAAAAATCAACAAGATTCAAAATGACCCAAAATCAGGGATTTTTAACCAGCACTCAAAATCCCCCCATATGACCTAAAATCTCATCCTTCGGCCTCAATTTCAGGTCAGATCTCACTAATTACTATTTTTTAACTAATTAACCAATCCTGAGCGGTTTAACTAAAAAAAAAAAAAGCGGATTTTTAATTTAATTATTTAAAAAAAATAATAATAGGGTTTTGCACCTTTTTCGCCCCAAAAAATGCTCTCAAAAAAAAAAAAAAAGAGCCAGGTTTGATATTAAAACCATCAGATTAAAAAAGATAATATATAAAAATATATAGAATTAATAAAATTTCTAATGTCTCATTCTTAATTCTTGTCTCATTTCTAATTTCTGATTGATTTCTAAATTGTGATTGATTTCTAAATTGTGATTGATTTCTAATTTCTGATTGATTTCTAATTTCTGATTGATTTCTAATTTTTGATGAATTTCTAATTTTCAATTAAGTCCTGGTTTCGAATTTTTAACCATTTCCTATTTTCTCATTTGAAACTCTTTCCTAATTTCTGATTATTTTCTACTTTCAAATTTCGAATTACTTTCGAATTGCAAATTAATTTCTAATTTCTAAAGAAATCTATTTTTTACATATTTTTTTATAAAAATATCACTATAAATATTTTTTAAGAAGATCCAACAACCAAACACCTCAAAATCCACCAAAAACCCCACAGACTGAGACCCAAAACCTGCCTCTTTCACCCCAAATTTCACATTTTTTCCGTTAAAACACCCTAAACCTGCCAAAATTTGGGTGGTTTTTACCATTTTTGCCTTCAAATTGCCCTGGATTAATTTTTTCCGCCAAAAAGACCCTAAAATCTATTTTTTTTTGCCATCGAGTCACCTATAGATTATTTTTTCCACCCCAAAAACCCTAAAATCCACTTTTTTGCCCAATTCTGCCATCAAATCCCCTGGGGATCATTTTTCTACCCTAAAAATTGACTTTTTGACCTATTTTTGACTATCAAATCACCTCTCAATTAATTTTTCCCCAAAACCGGCCTTAAAATCACCTTTTTTTGGATAATTCCCTGCCCCCCCCAAAAAATAAAATATTAAGACCCTAAAATTGCCTTTTTTTTGGCCCATTTCTACCATTAAATCGCCTGAGGGTGAATTTTTCTGAGAAAAAAACCCCCAAAAATCAACTTTTCAACCCATTTTTTGACCATCAAATTGCCACCGGCCAAGTCCCCCGCCCTAAAAAAAAAACCTCCTTAAAAAACCCCCAAAAAATCAACTTTTTGACCCAAATCGTCGCCAAACGGACATTCCCCCCCCCGTCCCGGCTAAAACCGCCCTAAAAACGGCCATTTCGACCCACCGACCGCCATTTCGACCCGTTTTCGGCCCCTCGAGGGGGGGTCTCCCGCCTTCAAACCCCCTCCCCCGGGCAAAATTTGGGGCAAAAAAGGCCAAAATTGGTCATGGCGAGATGACGACGACGAAGACTTACCGGAGGAGACGGTCACGATGGTCCCGCTGCCCCACGCGTCGATACCACCAACATTAGCACGGTGAGGCGGACCCGATGCTCCGGCGTACAAAAACTTCTCCCCTGGGAATTTTTGGGGCCAAAACTCCATTTTTTAGGCAATTTCAAAATTTAAAAAAAAAAAAAAAATTTAAAAATTCAACCTTTTTTTGGTCGTTTTGGGGCGGATCCCGCGGATTTCGGATTAGGTTTTCTCCTCCTCGGGTGCGTGGCGGAGATGCGTGTGAGAGAAAAGCGGGTATTGTGGCGAAAAAAAAAATGGGGTGAAAACAGAGAGAAAAGGGAAAAAAGAAGCCATGAATGGGAAAAAAAAAAAAAAGCGCCGTATTTAGGGCAAAATTGGCATGGAGAGGGGAAAAAACCCCGTATTTGGGATCATAATGGCCGTATGAGGCGGAGAAATGGTCATATTTGGGGGGAAATGCCAAAAAAAAGGGGAAAATGCACAAAAATTTGGGGGAGAATGGGCCAAAAGAGGGAAAAGAATGCGAATATTTGGGGAAAATGGAGATAAGGGGGAAAATATCATGTGTTGGGTAAAAAATGCCCATATAAGGCAGAGAAAAGCCCATATTTGGGGTAAAAAAAAAAGGCGTAAAAGCCAAAGCAGCGAAATATTTGGGGCAGAAATGGCGATAAGAAGAAAAATATCCGATATTTGACACAACAATGCCCATATATGGCCGAGAAATACCCAAATTTGGGGCAAAAAAAAAAAAAGCCAGAAAAAGGAAAAAGTACCTGAATAGTGGGGTCACGTGTAGCCGGAAGAGGCAAAGGAAGCCCAGATTTGGGTCAAAAATGGCCAAAAAGAGTACACGAACGCCCAGAATTGGGTAAACTGGCCCAAAAAGCCAAATCCTGGGCAGATTTGGCTCAAAAATGGCCAGAAAAACCAAAGTAAGGCCAGATTTGGGTCAAAAATAACCAAGAAGAGCACAAGAATGTCCAGATTTGGGTCAAAACTGGCCCAGAAAGGCTAAGCATGCCCAGATTTGGGTCAAGATTGACCAAAAAACCCAAAGAATGGCAAGATTTGGGTCAAAACTGAAAAGAAAAGCCAAAAATGGCTAGATTTGTGTATAGAACAGCCCAAAGAGCCAAAAGTTGCCCAGATTTGGGTCAAAACTGGCCAGAAAACACAAAAAATTCCCAGATTTGGGTCAAAAATGGCCAAGAGCCCAAGAATGCCCAGATTTGGGTCAAAACAGGCCCAAAGAGCCAAAACACGGCCAGTTTTGGGTCAAGATAGACCAAAAAGCCAAAGCATGGCCAGAATTTGGTCCAAACTCTCAAGAAATGAGAAAAAATGCCCAGATTTGGGTCAAAAACGTCCCAAAGAGGCAAAACAGCCCAGATTTGTTGCAGAAGTGGCCAGAAAGAGGAAGAGCAGCGTTTTTGTCACCGCCTGCACCACCGTGCAGCAACAGCACCCCAACTACCACCAGCACCCACGGTGACACAGGGTGGCACAAAATCCCCCCCCGGTGCATATTTGGGGCAAAAATGCTGATAAGGACAAAAAAACCCCAGATTCAGGACAAAAATGCCCATATAATCACACAAAAGCCCAGGTTTGGTCCCAAAATGCCAGAAAAAAGGGAAAAATCTGAACAGTTGGGGCAAACCCCAGCCAAAACCTCCCGAGAATGGCCCCAAAATCCAAAAAGATTTCAATAGTTGGGGGGGGAAAATGGCTCTACGTGGCGAAACATCCCCCGATCTGCAGGCAAATTGGAAAAAATTCCCCAGATTGGGGTGAAAACGCACCCCAGGTGACAAAGCATCCGTGTGCTGGGGTAACGATGGCCAGGAAAGGAAAAGCGTCGGCAGATTTGGGGGAAAAGGCGGCAGAAAAGCCCAAAGCGTGCCCAGATTGGGGTCGAGAATGGCCCAGAGAGCCAAAGAAATGCCCAGCTTGGGGTCCAAACTGGCCAAAAAAGGCAAACTATGGCCAGAGTTGGGTCAGAAGTGGCCAGAAAAACCAGAGCGAGCCTACGCTGGGGTGAAAAATGGCCCAGAAGGGCAGAAGGCGGCCAAGAGTTGGGTCAAGGTTGGACCAAAGAGCCAAAGCCTGCCCAGCTTTGGGTCAAAACTCTCCAGAAAAGAGAAAGCATGGCCAGATTTGGGTCAAAAGTGGCCAGAAAAAACAAAGCAAGCCCAGATTTGGGTCAAAAATGGGCAAGAAGAGCCCAAGAATGCCCAGATTTGGGTTCAAAGAGTCCCCAAGAGGGAAAAAACCGCAGAGTTGCTGCGGAAGTGGCCAGAAAGAGGAAGAGCAGCGGTTTTGTCACCGCCTGCACCACCGTGATAAGCATCAGCATAACCACCAGCACCCACGGTGACACAGGGGGGCACAAAATCCCCCACTCCCGGCGCATATCTGGGGCACAAAGGGCGATAAGGACCAAAAAACCCCAGAATTAGGACAAAAACCCCAGAATTAGGACAAAAAACTCCAGAATTAGGACCAAAATGCCCACATAAGGTGTAGAAATGCCCATCTTGGTGGCCAAAAATGCCACCAAAAGGGCCAGAACCTGCAAAATCCTTCCCATCTCTTGCGGGAAACGGCCGTAAAACCCAAAGAGATGCCAAGATTTGGGCTGGAAATGGCTCGACATGGGAAAACATCCCCGGATTTGCAGGAAAACTGGAAAAAAATGGCAAAAGCGGCCCCGGATTGCGCTGAAAATTCACCCTAGATGAGAAAAAAAATCGCCAATGGGGTTTTTGTCGCTGTGTGCACCACCGTGATCACAACCATAGTAACCAGAACCACAAGTACCAAAACCACCAGCACCCACGGTGACACAGGGCGGCACAAAATCCCCCACCCCCGGCGCACATTTGGGGCAAAAATGGCGATTAAGAGGAAAACCCTCCAGATTCAGGAGAAAAATGCCCATATAATCACACAAAAGCCCAGGTTTGGTCCCAAAATGCCACAAAAAAGGGAAAAATCTGAACAGTTGGGGCAAACCCCAGCCAAAACCTCCCGAGAATGGCCCAAAATCCAAAAAGATTTCAATAGTTGGGGGGGAAAAATGGCTCTACGTGGCGAAACATCCCCCGATCTGCAGGCAAATTGGAAAAAATTCCCCAGATTGGGGTGAAAACGCACCCCAGGTGACAAAGCATCCGTGTGCTGGGGTAACGATGGCCAGGAAAGGAAAAGCGTCGGCAGATTTGGGGGAAAAGGCGGCAGAAAAGCCCAAAGCGTGCCCAGATTGGCGTCGAGAATGGCCCAGAGAGCCAAAGAAATGCCCAGCTTGGGGTCCAAACTGGCCAAAAAAGGCAAACTATGGCCAGAGTTGGGTCAGAAGTGGCCAGAAAAACCAGAGCGAGCCTACGCTGGGGTGAAAAATGGCCCAGAAGGGCAGAAGGCGGCCAAGAGTTGGGTCAAGGTTGGACCAAAGAGCCAAAGCCTGCCCAGCTTTGGGTCAAAACTCTCCAGAAAAGAGAAAGCATGGCCAGATTTGGGTCAAAAGTGGCCAGAAAAACCAAAGCAAGCCCAGATTTGGGTCAAAAATGGGCAAGAAGAGCCCAAGAATGCCCAGATTTGGGTCCAAGCTGGCCAGAATAAACAAAGCAAGCCCAGATTTGGGTCAAAAATGGGCAAGAAGAGCCAAAGAATGCCCAGATTTGGGTCCAAAGAGTCCCCAAGAGGGAAAAAACTGCAGAGTTGCTGCGGAAGTGGCCAGAAAGAGGAAGAGCAGCGGTTTTGTCACCGCCTGCACCACCGTGATAAGCATCAGCATAACCACCAGCACCCACGGTGACACAGGGCGGCACAAAATCCCCCCCCCGGCGCATATTTCAGACAGAAATGGCGATAAAGAGGAAACCACCCCAGATTCAGGACAAAAATGCCCATATAATCACACAAAAGCCCAGGTTTGGTCCCAAAATGCCATCAAAATGCCCAGGTTTGGGTCAAAACCCTTCAGAAACGGCCAAGAATGCCAAGTTCTGGGTCCAAATTGCTCCAAAGAGCCAAGGTCTGGCCAAAGTTGGGTCGGGAATATCCCCAAGAGCCGACGCACGCCCCGATGGGGGTCAAAACTGCCCAGAAAAGGCAACGGCTGTCTCCATTTCCCTGGAAACTTGCCCCAAAGTGCAACGCTATGCCCAGATTTGGCTCCAAACGGGCAAGAAGAGCCAAAGAAGGCGCCAACTTGGGTCAAAAATGGCTCAAACAGCCAAAGCGTGCCCAGATGGGGGTCACAACTGGCCCCAACGCTCAAAGGAGAACCCAGATTTGGGGCAAGAGTGAGCCCCCGGCGCCGTTTTGGTCACCGCCTGCAGCACCGTGACGATCATCACCAGCGTAACCACCAGCACCCACGGTGACACAGGGGGGCACAAAATCCCCCACCCCCGGGGCATATCTGGGGCAGAAAGGGCGATAAGGACCAAAAAACCCCAGAATTAGGACCAAAACCCCCAGAATTAGCACAAAAAACCCAGAATTAGGACAAAAACCTCCAGAATTAGGACAAAAACCCCAGAATTAGGACAAAAACCCCAGAATTAGGACCAAAATGCCCACATAAGGTGTAGAAATGCCCATCTTGGTGGCCAAAAATGCCACCAAAAGGGCCAGAACCTGCAAAATCCTTCTCATCTCTTGCGGGAAACGGCCATAAAACCCAAAGAGATGCCAAGATTTGGGCTGGAAATGGCTCGACATGGGAAAACATCCCCGGATTTGCAGGAAAACTGGAAAAAAATGGCAAAAGCGGCCCCGGATTGCGCTGAAAATTCACCCTAGATGAGAAAAAAATCGCCAATGGGGTTTTTGTCGCTCTGTGCACCACCGTGATCACAAGCATCAGCACCAAAACCAGAAGTACCACAACCACCACCACCCACGGTGACACAGGGCGGCACAAAATCCCCCACCCCTGGCGCACATTTGGGGCAAAAATGGCGATAAAGAGGAAAACCCTCCAGATTCAGGAGAAAAATGCCCATATAATCACACAAAAGCCCAGGTTTGGTCCAAAAAATGCCACAAAAAAGGGAAAAATCTGAACAGTTGGGGCAAACCCCAGCCAAAACCTCCCGAGAATGGCCCCAAAATCCAAAAAGATTTCAATAGTTGGGGGGGGAAAATGGCTCTACGTGGCGAAACATCCCCCGATCTGCAGGCAAATTGGAAAAAATTCCCCAGATTGGGGTGAAAACGCACCCCAGGTGACAAAGCATCCGTGTGCTGGGGTAACGATGGCCAGGAAAGGAAAAGCGTCGGCAGATTTGGGGGAAAAGGCGGCAGAAAAGCCCAAAGCGTGCCCAGATTGGGGTCGAGAATGGCCCAGAGAGCCAAAGAAATGCCCAGCTTGGGGTCCAAACTGGCCAAAAAAAGGCAAACTATGGCCAGAGTTGGGTCAGAAGTGGCCAGAAAAACCAGAGCGAGCCTACGCTGGGGTGAAAAATGGCCCAGAAAGGCAGAAGGCGGCCAAGAGTTGGGTCAAGGTTGGACCAAAGAGCCAAAGCCTGCCCAGCTTTGGGTCAAAACTCTCCAGAAAAGAGAAAGCATGGCCAGATTTGGGTCAAAAGTGGCCAGAAAAACCAAAGCAAGCCCAGATTTGGGTCAAAAATGGGCAAGAAGAGCCCAAGAATGCCCAGATTTGGGTCCAAACAGTCCCCAAGAGGGAAAAAACCGCAGAGTTGCTGCGGAAGTGGCCAGAAAGAGGAAGAGCAGCGGTTTTGTCACCGCCTGCACCACCGTGATAAGCATCAGCATAACCACCAGCACCCACGGTGACACAGGGGGGCACAAAATCCCCCACCCCCGGCGCAGATCTGGGGCACAAAGGGCGATAAGGACAAAAAACCCCCAGAATTAGGACAAAACCCCCCAGAATTAGGAGAAAAAACCCCCGAATTAGGACCAAAATGCCCACATAAGGTGTAGAAATGCCCATCTTGGTGGCCAAAAATGCCACCAAAAGGGCCAGAACCTGCAAAATCCTTCCCATCTCTTGCGGGAAACGGCCGTAAAACCCAAAGAGATGCCAAGATTTGGGCTGGAAATGGCTCGACATGGGAAAACATCCCCGGATTTGCAGGAAAACTGGAAAAAAATGGCAAAAGCGGCCCCGGATTGCGCTGAAAATTCACCCTAGATGAGAAAAAAATCGCCAATGGGGTTTTTGTCGCTGTGTGCACCACCGTGATCACAAGCATAGTAACCAGAACCATAGTAACCACAAGTACCAAAACCACCAGCACCCACGGTGACACAGGGCGGCACAAAATCCCCCACCCCCGGCGCACATTTGGGGCAAAAATGGCGATTAAGAGGAAAACCCTCCAGATTCAGGAGAAAAATGCCCATATAATCACACAAAAGCCCAGGTTTGGTCCCAAAATGCCACAAAAAAGGGAAAAATCTGAACAGTTGGGGCAAACCCCAGCCAAAACCTCCCGAGAATGGCCCCAAAATCCAAAAAGATTTCAATAGGTGGGGGGGAAAATGGCTCTATGTGGCGAAACATCCCCCGATCTGCAGGCAAATTGGAAAAAATTCCCCAGATTGGGGTGAAAACGCACCCCAGGTGACAAAGCATCCGTGTGCTGGGGTAACGATGGCCAGGAAAGGAAAAGCGTCGGCAGATTTGGGGGAAAAGGCGGCAGAAAAGCCCAA
Organism: Grus americana; assembly: GCF_028858705.1. NCBI lineage: Eukaryota > Metazoa > Chordata > Aves > Gruiformes > Gruidae > Grus > Grus americana. Next base: position 454,032 of record NC_072888.1, on the reverse strand, counting down.
AGCGTGCCCAGATTGGCGTCGAGAATGGCCCAGAGAGCCAAAGAAATGCCCAGCTTGGGGTCCAAACTGGCCAAAAAAGGCAAACTATGGCCAGAGTTGGGTCAGAAGTGGCCAGAAAAACCAGAGCGAGCCTACGCTGGGGTGAAAAATGGCCCAGAAGGGCAGAAGGCGGCCAAGAGTTGGGTCAAGGTTGGACCAAAGAGCCAAAGCCTGCCCAGCTTTGGGTCAAAACTCTCCAGAAAAGAGAAAGCATGGCCAGATTTGGGTCAAAAGTGGCCAGAAAAACCAAAGCAAGCCCAGATTTGGGTCAAAAATGGGCAAGAAGAGCCCAAGAATGCCCAGATTTGGGTCCAAGCTGGCCAGAATAAACAAAGCAAGCCCAGATTTGGGTCAAAAATGGGCAAGAAGAGCCCAAGAATGCCCAGATTTGAGTCCAAGCTGGCCAGAATAAACAAAGCAAGCCCAGATTTGGGTCAAAAATGGGCAAGAAGAGCCCAAGAATGCCCAGATTTGGGTCCAAACAGTCCCCAAGAGGGAAAAAACCGCAGAGTTGCTGCGGAAGTGGCCAGAAAGAGGAAGAGCAGCGGTTTTGTCACCGCCTGCACCACCGTGATAAGCATCAGCATAACCACCAGCACCCACGGTGACACAGGGGGGCACAAAATCCCCCACCCCCGGTGCATTTTTGGGGCAGAAATGGTGACAAAGAGGAAACCACCCCAGATTCAGGACAAAAATGCCCATATAATCACACAAAAGCCCAGGTTTGGTCCCAAAATGCCATCAAAATGCCCAGGTTTGGGTCAAAACCCTTCAGAAACGGCCAAGAATGCCAAGTTCTGGGTCCAAATTGCTCCAAAGAGCCAAGGTCTGGCCAAAGTTGGGTCGGGAATATCCCCAAGAGCCGACGCACGCCCCGATGGGGGTCAAAACTGCCCAGAAAAGGCAACGGCTGTCTCCATTTCCCTGGAAACTTGCCCCAAAGTGCAACGCTATGCCCAGATTTGGCTCCAAACGGGCAAGAAGAGCCAAAGAAGACGCCAAGTTGGGTCAAAAATGGCTCAAACAGCCAAAGCGTGCCCAGATGGGGGTCACAACTGGCCCCAACGCTCAAAGGAGAACCCAGATTTGGGGCAAGAGTGAGCCCCCGGCGCCGTTTTGGTCACCGCCTGCAGCACCGTGACGATCATCACCAGCGTAACCACCAGCACCACGGTGACACAGGGGGGCACAAAATCACCCACCCCGGGGCATATCTGGGGCAGAAAGGGCGATAAGGACCAAAAATACCCAGAATTAGGACCAAAAACCCCAGAATTAGGACCAAAACCCCCAGAATTAGCACAAAAAACCCAGAATTAGGACAAAAAAACCCAGAATTAGGACAAAAACCCCAGAATTAGGACAAAAACCCCAGAATTAGGACCAAAATGCCCACATAAGGTGTAGAAATGCCCATCTTGGTGGCCAAAAATGCCACCAAAAGGGCCAGAACCTGCAAAATCCTTCCCATCTCTTGCGGGAAACGGCCGTAAAACCCAAAGAGATGCCAAGATTTGGGCTGGAAATGGCTCGACATGGGAAAACATCCCCGGATTTGCAGGAAAACTGGAAAAAAATGGCAAAAGCGGCCCCGGATTGCGCTGAAAATTCACCCTAGATGAGAAAAAAATCGCCAATGGGGTTTTTGTCGCTGTGTGCACCACTGTGATCACAACCATAGCAAGCACAACCATAGTAACCACAAGCAGAAGCACCACAACCACCAGCACCCACGGTGACACAGGGCGGCACAAAATCCCCCACCCCCGGCGCACATTTGGGGCAAAAATGGCGATAAAGAGGAAAACCCTCCAGATTCAGGAGAAAAATGCCCATATAATCACACAAAAGCCCAGGTTTGGTCCCAAAATGCCACAAAAAAGGGAAAAATCTGAACAGTTGGGGCAAACCCCAGCCAAAACCTCCCGAGAATGGCCCCAAAATCCAAAAAGATTTCAATAGGTGGGGGGGGGAAAATGGCTCTACGTGGCGAAACATCCCCCGATCTGCAGGCAAATTGGAAAAAATTCCCCAGATTGGGGTGAAAACGCACCCCAGGTGACAAAGCATCCGTGTGCTGGGGTAACGATGGCCAGGAAAGGAAACGCGTCGGCAGATTTGGGGGAAAAGGTGGCAGAAAAGCCCAAAGCGTGCCCAGATTGGGGTCGAGAATGGCCCAGAGAGCCAAAGAAATGCCCAGCTTGGGGTCCAAACTGGCCAAAAAAGGCAAACTATGGCCAGAGTTGGGTCAGAAGTGGCCAGAAAAACCAGAGCGAGCCTACGCTGGGGTGAAAAATGGCCCAGAAGGGCAGAAGGCGGCCAAGAGTTGGGTCAAGGTTGGACCAAAGAGCCAAAGCCTGCCCAGCTTTGGGTCAAAACTCTCCAGAAAAGAGAAAGCATGGCCAGATTTGGGTCAAAAGTGGCCAGAAAAAACAAAGCAAGCCCAGATTTGGGTCAAAAATGGGCAAGAAGAGCCCAAGAATGCCCAGATTTGGGTCCAAACAGTCCCCAAGAGGGAAAAAAACCGCAGAGTTGCTGCGGAAGTGGCCAGAAAGAGGAAGAGCAGCGGTTTTGTCACCGCCTGCACCACCGTGATAAGCATCAGCATAACCACCAGCACCCACGGTGACACAGGGGGGCACAAAATCCCCCACCCCCGGCGCAGATCTGGGGCACAAAGGGCGATAAGGACCAAAAAACCCCAGAATTAGGACCAAAAACCCCAGAATTAGGACAAAAACCCCAGAATTAGGACCAAAATGCCCACATAAGGTGTAGAAATGCCCATCTTGGTGGCCAAAAATGCCACCAAAAGGGCCAGAACCTGCAAAATCCTTCCCATCTCTTGCGGGAAACGGCCGTAAAACCCAAAGAGATGCCAAGATTTGGGCTGGAAATGGCTCAACATGGGAAAACATCCCCGGATTTGCAGGAAAACTGGAAAAAAATGGCAAAAGCGGCCCCGGATTGCGCTGAAAATTCACCCTAGATGAGAAAAAAATCGCCAATGGGGTTTTTGTCGCTGTGTGCACCACCGTGATCACAACCATAGTAACCAGAACCACAAGTACCAAAACCACCAGCACCCACGGTGACACAGGGCGGCACAAAATCCCCCACCCCCGGCGCACATTTGGGGCAAAAATGGCGATAAAGAGGAAAACCCTCCAGATTCAGGAGAAAAATGCCCATATAATCACACAAAAGCCCAGGTTTGGTCCCAAAATGCCACAAAAAAGGGAAAAATCTGAACAGTTGGGGCAAACCCCAGCCAAAACCTCCCGAGAATGGCCCCAAAATCCAAAAAGATTTCAATAGGTGGGGGGGGAAAATGGCTCTACGTGGCGAAACATCCCCCGATCTGCAGGCAAATTGGAAAAAATTCCCCAGATTGGGGTGAAAACGCACCCCAGGTGACAAAGCATCCGTGTGCTGGGGTAACGATGGCCAGGAAAGGAAACGCGTCGGCAGATTTGGGGGAAAAGGCGGCAGAAAAGCCCAAAGCGTGCCCAGATTGGCGTCGAGAATGGCCCAGAGAGCCAAAGAAATGCCCAGCTTGGGGTCCAAACTGGCCAAAAAAGGCAAACTATGGCCAGAGTTGGGTCAGAAGTGGCCAGAAAAACCAGAGCGAGCCTACGCTGGGGTGAAAAATGGCCCAGAAGGGCAGAAGGCGGCCAAGAGTTGGGTCAAGGTTGGACCAAAGAGCCAAAGCCTGCCCAGCTTTGGGTCAAAACTCTCCAGAAAAGAGAAAGCATGGCCAGATTTGGGTCAAAAGTGGCCAGAAAAACCAAAGCAAGCCCAGATTTGGGTCAAAAATGGGCAAGAAGAGCCCAAGAATGCCCAGATTTGGGTCCAAAGAGTCCCCAAGAGGGAAAAAACCGCAGAGTTGCTGCGGAAGTGGCCAGAAAGAGGAAGAGCAGCGGTTTTGTCACCGCCTGCACCACCGTGATAAGCATCAGCATAACCACCAGCACCCACGGTGACACAGGGGGGCACAAAATCCCCCACCCCCGGTGCATTTTTGGGGCAGAAATGGTGACAAAGAGGAAACCACCCCAGATTCAGGACAAAAATGCCCATATAATCACACAAAAGCCCAGGTTTGGTCCCAAAATGCCATCAAAATGCCCAGGTTTGGGTCAAAACCCTTCAGAAACGGCCAAGAATGCCAAGTTCTGGGTCCAAATTGCTCCAAAGAGCCAAGGTCTGGCCAAAGTTGGGTCGGGAATATCCCCAAGAGCCGACGCATGCCCCGATGGGGGTCAAAACTGCCCAGAAAAGGCAACGGCTGTCTCCATTTCCCTGGAAACTTGCCCCAAAGTGCAACGCTATGCCCAGATTTGGCTCCAAACGGGCAAGAAGAGCCAAAGAAGGCGCCAAGTTGGGGCAAAAATGGCTCAAACAGCCAAAGCGTGCCCAGATGGGGGTCACAACTGGCCCCAACGCTCAAAGGAGAACCCAGATTTGGGGCAAGAGTGAGCCCCCGGCGCCGTTTTGGTCACCGCCTGCAGCACCGTGACGATCATCACCAGCGTAACCACCAGCACCCACGGTGACACAGGGGGGCACAAAATCACCCACCCCGGGGCATATCTGGGGCAGAAAGGGCGATAAGGACCAAAAATACCCAGAATTAGGACCAAAAACCCCAGAATTAGGACCAAAACCCCCAGAATTAGCACAAAAAACCCAGAATTAGGACAAAAAAACCCAGAATTAGGACAAAAACCCCAGAATTAGGACAAAAACCCCAGAATTAGGACCAAAATGCCCACATAAGGTGTAGAAATGCCCATCTTGGTGGCCAAAAATGCCACCAAAAGGGCCAGAACCTGCAAAATCCTTCCCATCTCTTGCGGGAAACGGCCATAAAACCCAAAGAGATGCCAAGATTTGGGCTGGAAATGGCTCGACATGGGAAAACATCCCCGGATTTGCAGGAAAACTGGAAAAAAATGGCAAAAGCGGCCCCGGATTGCGCTGAAAATTCACCCTAGATGAGAAAAAAATCGCCAATGGGGTTTTTGTCGCTGTGTGCACCACTGTGATCACAACCATAGCAAGCACAACCATAGTAACCACAAGCAGAAGCACCACAACCACCAGCACCCACGGTGACACAGGGCGGCACAAAATCCCCCACCCCCGGCGCACATTTGGGGCAAAAATGGCGATAAAGAGGAAAACCCTCCAGATTCAGGACAAAAATGCCCATATAATCACACAAAAGCCCAGGTTTGGTCCCAAAATGCCACAAAAAAGGGAAAAATCTGAACAGTTGGGGCAAACCCCAGCCAAAACCTCCCGAGAATGGCCCCAAAATCCAAAAAGATTTCAATAGGTGGGGGGGGAAAATGGCTCTACGTGGCGAAACATCCCCCGATCTGCAGGCAAATTGGAAAAAATTCCCCAGATTGGGGTGAAAACGCACCCCAGGTGACAAAGCATCCGTGTGCTGGGGTAACGATGGCCAGGAAAGGAAAAGCGTCGGCAGATTTGGGGGAAAAGGCGGCAGAAAAGCCCAAAGCGTGCCCAGATTGGCGTCGAGAATGGCCCAGAGAGCCAAAGAAATGCCCAGCTTGGGGTCCAAACTGGCCAAAAAAGGCAAACTATGGCCAGAGTTGGGTCAGAAGTGGCCAGAAAAACCAGAGCGAGCCTACGCTGGGGTGAAAAATGGCCCAGAAGGGCAGAAGGCGGCCAAGAGTTGGGTCAAGGTTGGACCAAAGAGCCAAAGCCTGCCCAGCTTTGGGTCAAAACTCTCCAGAAAAGAGAAAGCATGGCCAGATTTGGGTCAAAAGTGGCCAGAAAAACCAAAGCAAGGCCAGATTTGGGTCAAAAATGGGCAAGAAGAGCCCAAGAATGCCCAGATTTGGGTCCAAACAGTCCCCAAGAGGGAAAAAAACCGCAGAGTTGCTGCGGAAGTGGCCAGAAAGAGGAAGAGCAGGGTTTTTGTCACCGCCTGCACCACCGTGATAAGCATCAGCATAACCACCAGCACCCACGGTGACACAGGGGGGCACAAAATCCCCCACCCCCGGTGCATTTTTGGGGCAGAAATGGTGACAAAGAGGAAACCACCCCAGATTCAGGACAAAAATGCCCATATAATCACACAAAAGCCCAGGTTTGGTCCCAAAATGCCATCAAAATGCCCAGGTTTGGGTCAAAACCCTTCAGAAACGGCCAAGAATGCCAAGTTCTGGGTCCAAATTGCTCCAAAGAGCCAAGGTCTGGCCAAAGTTGGGTCGGGAATATCCCCAAGAGCCGACGCACGCCCCGATGGGGGTCAAAACTGCCCAGAAAAGGCAACGGCTGTCTCCATTTCCCTGGAAACTTGCCCCAAAGTGCAACGCTATGCCCAGATTTGGCTCCAAACGGGCAAGAAGAGCCAAAGAAGGCGCCAAGTTGGGGCAAAAATGGCTCAAACAGCCAAAGCGTGCCCAGATGGGGGTCACAACTGGCCCCAACGCTCAAAGGAGAACCCAGATTTGGGGCAAGAGTGAGCCCCCGGCGCCGTTTTGGTCACCGCCTGCAGCACCGTGACGATCATCACCAGCGTAACCACCAGCACCACGGTGACACAGGGGGGCACAAAATCCCCCACCCCCGGGGCATATCTGGGGCAGAAAGGGCGATAAGGACCAAAAATACCCAGAATTAGGACCAAAACCCCCAGAATTAGGACCAAAACCCCCAGAATTAGCACAAAAAACCCAGAATTAGGACAAAAAAAACCCAGAATTAGGACAAAAACCCCAGAATTAGGACAAAAACCCCAGAATTAGGACCAAAATGCCCACATAAGGTGTAGAAATGCCCATCTTGGTGCCCAAAAATGCCACCAAAAGGGCCAGAACCTGCAAAATCCTTCTCATCTCTTGCGGGAAACGGCCATAAAACCCAAAGAGATGCCAAGATTTGGGCTGGAAATGGCTCGACATGGGAAAACATCCCCGGATTTGCAGGAAAACTGGAAAAAAATGGCAAAAGCGGCCCCGGATTGCGCTGAAAATTCACCCTAGATGAGAAAAAAATCGCCAATGGGGTTTTTGTCGCTGTGTGCACCACCGTGATCACAACCATAGCAACCAGAACCACAAGTACCATAACCACCAGCACCCACGGTGACACAGGGCGGCACAAAATCCCCCACCCCCGGCGCACATTTGGGGCAAAAATGGCGATAAAGAGGAAAACCCTCCAGATTCAGGACAAAAATGCCCATATAATCACACAAAAGCCCAGGTTTGGTCCCAAAATGCCACAAAAAAGGGAAAAATCTGAACAGTTGGGGCAAACCCCAGCCAAAACCTCCCGAGAATGGCCCCAAAATCCAAAAAGATTTCAATAGTTGGGGGGGAAAATGGCTCTACGTGGCGAAACATCCCCCGATCTGCAGGCAAATTGGAAAAAATTCCCCAGATTGGGGTGAAAACGCACCCCAGGTGACAAAGCATCCGTGTGCTGGGGTAACGATGGCCAGGAAAGGAAACGCGTCGGCAGATTTGGGGGAAAAGGCGGCAGAAAAGCCCAAAGCGTGCCCAGATTGGGGTCGAGAATGGCCCAGAGAGCCAAAGAAATGCCCAGCTTGGGGTCCAAACTGGCCAAAAAAGGCAAACTATGGCCAGAGTTGGGTCAGAAGTGGCCAGAAAAACCAGAGCGAGCCTACGCTGGGGTGAAAAATGGCCCAGAAGGGCAGAAGGCGGCCAAGAGTTGGGTCAAGGTTGGACCAAAGAGCCAAAGCCTGCCCAGCTTTGGGTCAAAACTCTCCAGAAAAGAGAAAGCATGGCCAGATTTGGGTCAAAAGTGGCCAGAAAAACCAAAGCAAGGCCAGATTTGGGTCAAAAATGGGCAAGAAGAGCCCAAGAATGCCCAGATTTGGGTCCAAACAGTCCCCAAGAGGGAAAAAACCGCAGAGTTGCTGCGGAAGTGGCCAGAAAGAGGAAGAGCAGCGGTTTTGTCACCGCCTGCACCACCGTGATAAGCATCAGCAGAACCACCAGCACCCACGGTGACACAGGGGGGCACAAAATCCCCCACCCCCGGTGCATTTTTGGGGCAGAAATGGTGACAAAGAGGAAACCACCCCAGATTCAGGACAAAAATGCCCATATAATCACACAAAAGCCCAGGTTTGGTCCCAAAATGCCATCAAAATGCCCAGGTTTGGGTCAAAACCCTTCAGAAACGGCCAAGAATGCCAAGTTCTGGGTCCAAATTGCTCCAAAGAGCCAAGGTCTGGCCAAAGTTGGGTCGGGAATATCCCCAAGAGCCGACGCATGCCCCGATGGGGGTCAAAACTGCCCAGAAAAGGCAACGGCTGTCTCCATTTCCCTGGAAACTTGCCCCAAAGTGCAACGCTATGCCCAGATTTGGCTCCAAACGGGCAAGAAGAGCCAAAGAAGGCGCCAAGTTGGGGCAAAAATGGCTCAAACAGCCAAAGCGTGCCCAGATGGGGGTCACAACTGGCCCCAACGCTCAAAGGAGAACCCAGATTTGGGGCAAGAGTGAGCCCCCGGCGCCGTTTTGGTCACCGCCTGCAGCACCGTGACGATCATCACCAGCGTAACCACCAGCACCCACGGTGACACAGGGGGGCACAAAATCACCCACCCCGGGGCATATCTGGGGCAGAAAGGGCTATAAGGACAAAAAAACCCCAGAATTAGGACCAAAAACCCCAGAATTAGGACAAAAAGCTCCAGAATTAGGACAAAAACCCCAGAATTAGGACCAAAATGCCCACATAAGGTGTAGAAATGCCCATCTTGGTGGCCAAAAATGCCACCAAAAGGGCCAGAACCTGCAAAATCCTTCCCATCTCTTGCGGGAAACGGCCGTAAAACCCAAAGAGATGCCAAGATTTGGGCTGGAAATGGCTCGACATGGGAAAACATCCCCGGATTTGCAGGAAAACTGGAAAAAAATGGCAAAAGCGGCCCCGGATTGCGCTGAAAATTCACCCTAGATGAGAAAAAAATCGCCGATGGGGTTTTTGTCGCTGTGTGCACCACTGTGATCACAACCATAGCAAGCACAACCATAGTAACCACAAGCAGAAGCACCACAACCACCAGCACCCACGGTGACACAGGGCGGCACAAAATCCCCCACCCCCGGCGCACATTTGGGGCAAAAATGGCGATAAAGAGGAAAACCCTCCAGATTCAGGACAAAAATGCCCATATAATCACACAAAAGCCCAGGTTTGGTCCCAAAATGCCACAAAAAAGGGAAAAATCTGAACAGTTGGGGCAAACCCCAGCCAAAACCTCCCGAGAATGGCCCCAAAATCCAAAAAGATTTCAATAGTTGGGGGGGAAAATGGCTCTACGTGGCGAAACATCCCCCGATCTGCAGGCAAATTGGAAAAAATTCCCCAGATTGGGGTGAAAACGCACCCCAGGTGACAAAGCATCCATGTGCTGGGGTAACGATGGCCAGGAAAGGAAAAGCGTCGGCAGATTTGGGGGAAAAGGCGGCAGAAAAGCCCAAAGCGTGCCCAGATTGGCGTCGAGAATGGCCCAGAGAGCCAAAGAAATGCCCAGCTTGGGGTCCAAACTGGCCAAAAAAGGCAAACTATGGCCAGAGTTGGGTCAGAAGTGGCCAGAAAAACCAGAGCGAGCCTACGCTGGGGTGAAAAATGGCCCAGAAGGGCAGAAGGCGGCCAAGAGTTGGGTCAAGGTTGGACCAAAGAGCCAAAGCCTGCCCAGCTTTGGGTCAAAACTCTCCAGAAAAGAGAAAGCATGGCCAGATTTGGGTCAAAAGTGGCCAGAAAAACCAGAGCGAGCCCAGATTTGGGTCAAAAATGGGCAAGAAGAGCCCAAGAATGCCCAGATTTGAGTCCAAGCTGGCCAGAAAAAACAAAACAAGCCCAGATTTGGGTCAAAAATGGGCAAGAAGAGCCCAAGAATGCCCAGATTTGGGTCCAAACAGTCCCCAAGAGGGAAAAAACCGCAGAGTTGCTGCGGAAGTGGCCAGAAAGAGGAAGAGCAGGGTTTTTGTCACCGCCTGCACCACCGTGATAAGCATCAGCAGAACCACCAGCACCCACGGTGACACAGGGGGGCACAAAATCCCCCACCCCCGGTGCATTTTTGGGGCAGAAATGGTGACAAAGAGGAAACCACCCCAGATTCAGGACAAAAATGCCCATATAATCACACAAAAGCCCAGGTTTGGTCCCAAAATGCCATCAAAATGCCCAGGTTTGGGTCAAAACCCTTCAGAAACGGCCAAGAATGCCAAGTTCTGGGTCCAAATTGCTCCAAAGAGCCAAGGTCTGGCCAAAGTTGGGTCGGGAATATCCCCAAGAGCCGACGCACGCCCCGATGGGGGTCAAAACTGCCCAGAAAAGGCAACGGCTGTCTCCATTTCCCTGGAAACTTGCCCCAAAGTGCAACGCTATGCCCAGATTTGGCTCCAAACGGGCAAGAAGAGCCAAAGAAGGCGCCAACTTGGGTCAAAAATGGCTCAAACAGCCAAAGCGTGCCCAGATGGGGGTCACAACTGGCCCCAACGCTCAAAGGAGAACCCAGATTTGGGGCAAGAGTGAGCCCCCGGCGCCGTTTTGGTCACCGCCTGCAGCACCGTGACGATCATCACCAGCGTAAACACCAGCACCCACGGTGACACAGGGGGGCACAAAATCACCCACCCCGGGGCATATCTGGGGCAGAAAGGGCGATAAGGACCAAAAAACCCCAGAATTAGGACCAAAAACCCCAGAATTAGGACCAAAACCCCCAGAATTAGCACAAAAAACCCAGAATTAGGACAAAAACCTCCAGAATTAGGACAAAAACCCCAGAATTAGGACAAAAAACTCCAGAATTAGGACCAAAATGCCCACATAAGGTGTAGAAATGCCCATCTTGGTGGCCAAAAATGCCACCAAAAGGGCCAGAACCTGCAAAATCCTTCCCATCTCTTGCGGGAAACGGCCGTAAAACCCAAAGAGATGCCAAGATTTGGGCTGGAAATGGCTCGACATGGGAAAACATCCCCGGATTTGCAGGAAAACTGGAAAAAAAATGGCAAAAGCGGCCCCGGATTGCGCTGAAAATTCACCCTAGATGAGAAAAAAATCGCCGATGGGGTTTTTGTCGCTGTGTGCACCACCGTGATCACAAGCATCAGCACCAAAACCAGAAGTACCACAACCACCAGCACCCACGGTGACACAGGGCGGCACAAAATCCCCCCCGGTGCATAGTTGGGGCAAAAATGCTGATAAGGACAAAAAAACCCCAGATTCAGGACAAAAATGCCCATTTAATCACAAAAAAAACCCATGTTTGGTCCAAAAAATGCCATAAAAAAGGGAAAAATCTGAACAGTTGGGGCAAACCCCAGCCAAAACCTCCCGAGAATGGCCCCAAAATCCAAAAAGATTTCAATAGTTGGGGGGGAAAATGGCTCTACGTGGCGAAACATCCCCCGATCTGCAGGCAAATTGGAAAAAATTCCCCAGATTGGGGTGAAAATGCACCCCAGGTGACAAAGCATCCGTGTGCTGGGGTAACGATGGCCAGGAAAGGAAAAGCGTCGGCAGATTTGGGGGAAAAGGCGGCAGAAAAGCCCAAAGCGTGCCCAGATTGGCGTCGAGAATGGCCCAGAGAGCCAAAGAAATGCCCAGCTTGGGGTCCAAACTGGCCAAAAAAGGCGAACTATGGCCAGAGTTGGGTCAGAAGTGGCCAGAAAAACCAGAGCGAGCCTACGCTGGGGTGAAAAATGGCCCAGAAGGGCAGAAGGCGGCCAAGAGTTGGGTCAAGGTTGGACCAAAGAGCCAAAGCCTGCCCAGCTTTGGGTCAAAACTCTCCAGAAAAGAGAAAGCATGGCCAGATTTGGGTCAAAAGTGGCCAGAAAAAACAAAGCAAGCCCAGATTTGGGTCAAAAATGGGCAAGAAGAGCCCAAGAATGCCCAGATTTGGGTCCAAACAGTCCCCAAGAGGGAAAAAAACCGCAGAGTTGCTGCGGAAGTGGCCAGAAAGAGGAAGAGCAGCGGTTTTGTCACCGCCTGCACCACCGTGATAAGCATCAGCATAACCACCAGCACCCACGGTGACACAGGGGGGCACAAAATCCCCCACCCCCGGCGCAGATCTGGGGCACAAAGGGCGATAAGGACCAAAAAACCCCAGAATTAGGACCAAAAACCCCAGAATTAGGACAAAAACCCCCGAATTAGGACCAAAATGCCCACATAAGGTGTAGAAATGCCCATCTTGGTGGCCAAAAATGCCACCAAAAGGGCCAGAACCTGCAAAATCCTTCCCATCTCTTGCGGGAAACGGCCGTAAAACCCAAAGAGATGCCAAGATTTGGGCTGGAAATGGCTCGACATGGGAAAACATCCCCGGATTTGCAGGAAAACTGGAAAAAAATGGCAAAAGCGGCCCCGGATTGCGCTGAAAATTCACCCTAGATGAGAAAAAAATCGCCAATGGGGTTTTTGTCGCTGTGTGCACCACCGTGATCACAACCATAGCAACCAGAACCACAAGTACCATAACCACCAGCACCCACGGTGACACAGGGCGGCACAAAATCCCCCACCCCCGGCGCACATTTGGGGCAAAAATGGCGATAAAGAGGAAAACCCTCCAGATTCAGGACAAAAATGCCCATATAATCACACAAAAGCCCAGGTTTGGTCCCAAAATGCCACAAAAAAGGGAAAAATCTGAACAGTTGGGGCAAACCCCAGCCAAAACCTCCCGAGAATGGCCCCAAAATCCAAAAAGATTTCAATATCTGGGGGGGAAAAATGGCTCTACGTGGCGAAACATCCCCTGATCTGCAGGCAAATTGGAAAAAATTCCCCAGATTGGGGTGAAAACGCACCCCAGGTGACAAAGCATCCGTGTGCTGGGGTAACGATGGCCAGGAAAGGAAAAGCGTCGGCAGATTTGGGGGAAAAGGCGGCAGAAAAGCCCAAAGCGTGCCCAGATTGGCGTCGAGAATGGCCCAGAGAGCCAAAGAAATGCCCAGCTTGGGGTCCAAACTGGCCAAAAAAGGCAAACTATGGCCAGAGTTGGGTCAGAAGTGGCCAGAAAAACCAGAGCGAGCCTACGCTGGGGTGAAAAATGGCCCAGAAGGGCAGAAGGCGGCCAAGAGTTGGGTCAAGGTTGGACCAAAGAGCCAAAGCCTGCCCAGCTTTGGGTCAAAACTCTCCAGAAAAGAGAAAGCATGGCCAGATTTGGGTCAAAAGTGGCCAGAAAAACCAAAGGAAGCTCAGATTTGCGTGAAGAACGGCCCAAGGAGCCCCAAAATTGCCCAGATTTGGGTCATAAGTGGCCAGAAAAACCAAAGCAAGGCCAGATTTGGGTCAAAAATGGGCAAGAAGAGCCCAAGAATGCCCAGATTTGGGTTAAGGTTGGACCAAAGAGCCAAAGCCAGCCCAGATTTGGGTCAAAAGTGGCCAGAAAAAACAAAGCAAGCCCAGATTTGGGTCAAAAATGGGCAAGAAGAGCCCAAGGTCTGGCCAGATTTGGGTCCAAAGAGTCCCCAAGAGGGAAAAAAACCGCAGAGTTGCTGCGGAAGTGGCCAGAAAGAGGAAGAGCAGGGTTTTTGTCACCGCCTGCACCACCGTGATAAGCATCAGCATAACCACCAGCACCCACGGTGACACAGGGGGGCACAAAATCCCCCACCCCCGGTGCATTTTTGGGGCAGAAATGGTGACAAAGAGGAAACCACCCCAGATTCAGGACAAAAATGCCCATATAATCACACAAAAGCCCAGGTTTGGTCCCAAAATGCCATCAAAATGCCCAGGTTTGGGTCAAAACCCTTCAGAAACGGCCAAGAATGCCAAGTTCTGGGTCCAAATTGCTCCAAAGAGCCAAGGTCTGGCCAAAGTTGGGTCGGGAATATCCCCAAGAGCCGACGCACGCCCCGATGGGGGTCAAAACTGCCCAGAAAAGGCAACGGCTGTCTCCATTTCCCTGGAAACTTGCCCCAAAGTGCAACGCTATGCCCAGATTTGGCTCCAAACGGGCAAGAAGAGCCAAAGAAGGCGCCAACTTGGGTCAAAAATGGCTCAAACAGCCAAAGCGTGCCCAGATGGGGGTCACAACTGGCCCCAACGCTCAAAGGAGAACCCAGATTTGGGGCAAGAGTGAGCCCCCGGCGCCGTTTTGGTCACCGCCTGCAGCACCGTGACGATCATCACCAGCGTAAACACCAGCACCCACGGTGACACAGGGGGGCACAAAATCACCCACCCCGGGGCATATCTGGGGCAGAAAGGGCGATAAGGACCAAAAAACCCCAGAATTAGGACCAAAAACCCCAGAATTAGGACCAAAACCCCCAGAATTAGCACAAAAAACCCAGAATTAGGACAAAAACCTCCAGAATTAGGACAAAAACCCCAGAATTAGGACAAAAAACTCCAGAATTAGGACCAAAATGCCCACATAAGGTGTAGAAATGCCCATCTTGGTGGCCAAAAATGCCACCAAAAGGGCCAGAACCTGCAAAATCCTTCCCATCTCTTGCGGGAAACGGCCGTAAAACCCAAAGAGATGCCAAGATTTGGGCTGGAAATGGCTCGACATGGGAAAACATCCCCGGATTTGCAGGAAAACTGGAAAAAAATGGCAAAAGCGGCCCCGGATTGCGCTGAAAATTCACCCTAGATGAGAAAAAAATCGCCGATGGGGTTTTTGTCGCTGTGTGCACCACCGTGATCACAAGCATCAGCACCAAAACCAGAAGTACCACAACCACCAGCACCCACGGTGACACAGGGCGGCACAAAATCCCCCCCGGTGCATAGTTGGGGCAAAAATGCTGATAAGGACAAAAAAACCCCAGATTCAGGACAAAAATGCCCATTTAATCACAAAAAAAACCCATGTTTGGTCCAAAAAATGCCATAAAAAAGGGAAAAATCTGAACAGTTGGGGCAAACCCCAGCCAAAACCTCCCGAGAATGGCCCCAAAATCCAAAAAGATTTCAATAGTTGGGGGGGAAAATGGCTCTACGTGGCGAAACATCCCCCGATCTGCAGGCAAATTGGAAAAAATTCCCCAGATTGGGGTGAAAATGCACCCCAGGTGACAAAGCATCCGTGTGCTGGGGTAACGATGGCCAGGAAAGGAAAAGCGTCGGCAGATTTGGGGGAAAAGGCGGCAGAAAAGCCCAAAGCGTGCCCAGATTGGCGTCGAGAATGGCCCAGAGAGCCAAAGAAATGCCCAGCTTGGGGTCCAAACTGGCCAAAAAAGGCGAACTATGGCCAGAGTTGGGTCAGAAGTGGCCAGAAAAACCAGAGCGAGCCTACGCTGGGGTGAAAAATGGCCCAGAAGGGCAGAAGGCGGCCAAGAGTTGGGTCAAGGTTGGACCAAAGAGCCAAAGCCTGCCCAGCTTTGGGTCAAAACTCTCCAGAAAAGAGAAAGCATGGCCAGATTTGGGTCAAAAGTGGCCAGAAAAAACAAAGCAAGCCCAGATTTGGGTCAAAAATGGGCAAGAAGAGCCCAAGAATGCCCAGATTTGGGTCCAAACAGTCCCCAAGAGGGAAAAAACCGCAGAGTTGCTGCGGAAGTGGCCAGAAAGAGGAAGAGCAGCGGTTTTGTCACCGCCTGCACCACCGTGATAAGCATCAGCATAACCACCAGCACCCACGGTGACACAGGGGGGCACAAAATCCCCCACCCCCGGCGCAGATCTGGGGCACAAAGGGCGATAAGGACCAAAAAACCCCAGAATTAGGACCAAAAACCCCAGAATTAGGACAAAAACCCCCGAATTAGGACCAAAATGCCCACATAAGGTGTAGAAATGCCCATCTTGGTGGCCAAAAATGCCACCAAAAGGGCCAGAACCTGCAAAATCCTTCCCATCTCTTGCGGGAAACGGCCGTAAAACCCAAAGAGATGCCAAGATTTGGGCTGGAAATGGCTCAACATGGGAAAACATCCCCGGATTTGCAGGAAAACTGGAAAAAAATGGCAAAAGCGGCCCCGGATTGCGCTGAAAATTCACCCTAGATGAGAAAAAAATCGCCAATGGGGTTTTTGTCGCTGTGTGCACCACCGTGATCACAACCATAGCAACCAGAACCACAAGTACCATAACCACCAGCACCCACGGTGACACAGGGCGGCACAAAATCCCCCACCCCCGGCGCACATTTGGGGCAAAAATGGCGATAAAGAGGAAAACCCTCCAGATTCAGGACAAAAATGCCCATATAATCACACAAAAGCCCAGGTTTGGTCCCAAAATGCCACAAAAAAGGGAAAAATCTGAACAGTTGGGGCAAACCCCAGCCAAAACCTCCCGAGAATGGCCCCAAAATCCAAAAAGATTTCAATATCTGGGGGGGAAAAATGGCTCTACGTGGCGAAACATCCCCTGATCTGCAGGCAAATTGGAAAAAATTCCCCAGATTGGGGTGAAAACGCACCCCAGGTGACAAAGCATCCGTGTGCTGGGGTAACGATGGCCAGGAAAGGAAAAGCGTCGGCAGATTTGGGGGAAAAGGCGGCAGAAAAGCCCAAAGCGTGCCCAGATTGGCGTCGAGAATGGCCCAGAGAGCCAAAGAAATGCCCAGCTTGGGGTCCAAACTGGCCAAAAAAGGCAAACTATGGCCAGAGTTGGGTCAGAAGTGGCCAGAAAAACCAGAGCGAGCCTACGCTGGGGTGAAAAATGGCCCAGAAGGGCAGAAGGCGGCCAAGAGTTGGGTCAAGGTTGGACCAAAGAGCCAAAGCCTGCCCAGCTTTGGGTCAAAACTCTCCAGAAAAGAGAAAGCATGGCCAGATTTGGGTCAAAAGTGGCCAGAAAAACCAAAGGAAGCTCAGATTTGCGTGAAGAACGGCCCAAGGAGCCCCAAAATTGCCCAGATTTGGGTCATAAGTGGCCAGAAAAACCAAAGCAAGGCCAGATTTGGGTCAAAAATGGGCAAGAAGAGCCCAAGAATGCCCAGATTTGGGTTAAGGTTGGACCAAAGAGCCAAAGCCAGCCCAGATTTGGGTCAAAAGTGGCCAGAAAAAACAAAGCAAGCCCAGATTTGGGTCAAAAATGGGCAAGAAGAGCCCAAGGTCTGGCCAGATTTGGGTCCAAAGAGTCCCCAAGAGGGAAAAAAACCGCAGAGTTGCTGCGGAAGTGGCCAGAAAGAGGAAGAGCAGGGTTTTTGTCACCGCCTGCACCACCGTGATAAGCATCAGCATAACCACCAGCACCCACGGTGACACAGGGGGGCACAAAATCCCCCACCCCCGGTGCATTTTTGGGGCAGAAATGGTGACAAAGAGGAAACCACCCCAGATTCAGGACAAAAATGCCCATATAATCACACAAAAGCCCAGGTTTGGTCCCAAAATGCCATCAAAATGCCCAGGTTTGGGTCAAAACCCTTCAGAAACGGCCAAGAATGCCAAGTTCTGGGTCCAAATTGCTCCAAAGAGCCAAGGTCTGGCCAAAGTTGGGTCGGGAATATCCCCAAGAGCCGACGCATGCCCCGATGGGGGTCAAAACTGCCCAGAAAAGGCAACGGCTGTCTCCATTTCCCTGGAAACTTGCCCCAAAGTGCAACGCTATGCCCAGATTTGGCTCCAAACGGGCAAGAAGAGCCAAAGAAGGCGCCAAGTTGGGGCAAAAATGGCTCAAACAGCCAAAGCGTGCCCAGATGGGGGTCACAACTGGCCCCAACGCTCAAAGGAGAACCCAGATTTGGGGCAAGAGTGAGCCCCCGGCGCCGTTTTGGTCACCGCCTGCAGCACCGTGACGATCATCACCAGCGTAACCACCAGCACCACGGTGACACAGGGGGGCACAAAATCACCCACCCCGGGGCATATCTGGGGCAGAAAGGGCGATAAGGACCAAAAAACCCCAGAATTAGGACCAAAAACCCCAGAATTAGGACCAAAACCCCCAGAATTAGCACAAAAAACCCAGAATTAGGACAAAAACCTCCAGAATTAGGACAAAAACCCCAGAATTAGGACCAAAAACCCCAGAATTAGGACCAAAATGCCCACATAAGGTGTAGAAATGCCCATCTTGGTGGCCAAAAATGCCACCAAAAGGGCCAGAACCTGCAAAATCCTTCCCATCTCTTGCGGGAAACGGCCGTAAAACCCAAAGAGATGCCAAGATTTGGGCTGGAAATGGCTCGACATGGGAAAACATCCCCGGATTTGCAGGAAAACTGGAAAAAAATGGCAAAAGCGGCCCCGGATTGCGCTGAAAATTCACCCTAGATGAGAAAAAAATCGCCGATGGGGTTTTTGTCGCTGTGTGCACCACCGTGATCACAAGCATAAGCACCAAAACCATAGTAACCACAAGTACCAAAACCACCAGCACCCACGGTGACACAGGGCGGCACAAAATCCCCCACCCCCGGCGCACATTTGGGGCAAAAATGGCGATAAAGAGGAAAACCCTCCAGATTCAGGACAAAAATGCCCATATAATCACACAAAAGCCCAGGTTTGGTCCCAAAATGCCACAAAAAAGGGAAAAATCTGAACAGTTGGGGCAAACCCCAGCCAAAACCTCCCGAGAATGGCCCCAAAATCCAAAAAGATTTCAATAGGTGGGGGGGGAAAATGGCTCTACGTGGCGAAACATCCCCCGATCTGCAGGCAAATTGGAAAAAATTCCCCAGATTGGGGTGAAAACGCACCCCAGGTGACAAAGCATCCGTGTGCTGGGGTAACGATGGCCAGGAAAGGAAAAGCGTCGGCAGATTTGGGGGAAAAGGCGGCAGAAAAGCCCAAAGCGTGCCCAGATTGGCGTCGAGAATGGCCCAGAGAGCCAAAGAAATGCCCAGCTTGGGGTCCAAACTGGCCAAAAAAGGCAAACTATGGCCAGAGTTGGGTCAGAAGTGGCCAGAAAAACCAGAGCGAGCCTACGCTGGGGTGAAAAATGGCCCAGAAAGGCAGAAGGCGGCCAAGAGTTGGGTCAAGGTTGGACCAAAGAGCCAAAGCCTGCCCAGCTTTGGGTCAAAACTCTCCAGAAAAGAGAAAGCATGGCCAGATTTGGGTCAAAAGTGGCCAGAAAAACCAAAGCAAGGCCAGATTTGGGTCAAAAATGGGCAAGAAGAGCCCAAGAATGCCCAGATTTGGGTCCAAGCTGGCCAGAATAAACAAAGCAAGCCCAGATTTGGGTCAAAAATGGGCAAGAAGAGCCCAAGAATGCCCAGATTTGGGTCCAAACAGTCCCCAAGAGGGAAAAAACCGCAGAGTTGCTGCGGAAGTGGCCAGAAAGAGGAAGAGCAGCGGTTTTGTCACCGCCTGCACCACCGTGATAAGCATCAGCAGAACCACCAGCACCCACGGTGACACAGGGGGGCACAAAATCCCCCACCCCCGGCGCAGATCTGGGGCACAAAGGGCGATAAGGACAAAAAAACCCCAGAATTAGGACAAAAACCCCAGAATTAGGACAAAAAACCCCCGAATTAGGACCAAAATGCCCACATAAGGTGTAGAAATGCCCATCTTGGTGGCCAAAAATGCCACCAAAAGGGCCAGAACCTGCAAAATCCTTCCCATCTCTTGCGGGAAACGGCCGTAAAACCCAAAGAGATGCCAAGATTTGGGCTGGAAATGGCTCGACATGGGAAAACATCCCCGGATTTGCAGGAAAACTGGAAAACAATGGCAAAAGTGGCCCCGGATTGCGCTGAAAATTCACCCTAGATGAGAAAAAAATCGCCAATGGGGTTTTTGTCGCTGTGTGCACCACCGTGATCACAACCATAGTAACCAGAACCACAAGTACCAAAACCACCAGCACCCACGGTGACACAGGGCGGCACAAAATCCCCCACCCCCGGCGCACATTTGGGGCAAAAATGGCGATAAAGAGGAAAACCCTCCAGATTCAGGACAAAAATGCCCATATAATCACACAAAAGCCCAGGTTTGGTCCCAAAATGCCACAAAAAAGGGAAAAATCTGAACAGTTGGGGCAAACCCCAGCCAAAACCTCCCGAGAATGGCCCCAAAATCCAAAAAGATTTCAATAGTTGGGGGGGAAAAATGGCTCTACGTGGCGAAACATCCCCCGATCTGCAGGCAAATTGGAAAAAATTCCCCAGATTGGGGTGAAAACGCACCCCAGGTGACAAAGCATCCGTGTGCTGGGGTAACGATGGCCAGGAAAGGAAAAGCGTCGGCAGATTTGGGGGAAAAGGTGGCAGAAAAGCCCAAAGCGTGCCCAGATTGGCGTCGAGAATGGCCCAGAGAGCCAAAGAAATGCCCAGCTTGGGGTCCAAACTGGCCAAAAAAGGCAAACTATGGCCAGAGTTGGGTCAGAAGTGGCCAGAAAAACCAGAGCGAGCCTACGCTGGGGTGAAAAATGGCCCAGAAGGGCAGAAGGCGGCCAAGAGTTGGGTCAAGGTTGGACCAAAGAGCCAAAGCCTGCCCAGCTTTGGGTCAAAACTCTCCAGAAAAGAGAAAGCATGGCCAGATTTGGGTCAAAAGTGGCCAGAAAAACCAAAGGAAGCCCAGATTTGGGTCAAAAATGGGCAAGAAGAGCCCAAGAATGCCCAGATTTGGGTCCAAACAGTCCCCAAGAGGGAAAAAACCGCAGAGTTGCTGCGGAAGTGGCCAGAAAGAGGAAGAGCAGCGGTTTTGTCACCGCCTGCACCACCGTGATAAGCATCAGCAGAACCACCAGCACCCACGGTGACACAGGGGGGCACAAAATCCCCCACCCCCGGTGCATTTTTGGGGCAGAAATGGTGACAAAGAGGAAACCACCCCAGATTCAGGACAAAAATGCCCATATAATCACACAAAAGCCCAGGTTTGGTCCCAAAATGCCATCAAAATGCCCAGGTTTGGGTCAAAACCCTTCAGAAACGGCCAAGAATGCCAAGTTCTGGGTCCAAATTGCTCCAAAGAGCCAAGGTCTGGCCAAAGTTGGGTCGGGAATATCCCCAAGAGCCGATGCATGCCCCGATGGGGGTCAAAACTGCCCAGAAAAGGCAACGGCTGTCTCCATTTCCCTGGAAACTTGCCCCAAAGTGCAACGCTATGCCCAGATTTGGCTCCAAACGGGCAAGAAGAGCCAAAGAAGGCGCCAAGTTGGGGCAAAAATGGCTCAAACAGCCAAAGCGTGCCCAGATGGGGGTCACAACTGGCCCCAACGCTCAAAGGAGAACCCAGATTTGGGGCAAGAGTGAGCCCCCGGCGCCGTTTTGGTCACCGCCTGCAGCACCGTGACGATCATCACCAGCGTAACCACCAGCACCACGGTGACACAGGGGGGCACAAAATCACCCACCCCCGGGGCATATCTGGGGCAGAAAGGGCGATAAGGACCAAAAATACCCAGAATTAGGACCAAAACCCCCAGAATTAGGAACAAAACCCCCAGAATTAGCACAAAAAACCCAGAATTAGGACAAAAAAACCCAGAATTAGGACAAAAACCCCAGAATTAGGACAAAAACCCCAGAATTAGGACCAAAATGCCCACATAAGGTGTAGAAATGCCCATCTTGGTGGCCAAAAATGCCACCAAAAGGGCCAGAACCTGCAAAATCCTTCTCATCTCTTGCGGGAAACGGCCATAAAACCCAAAGAGATGCCAAGATTTGGGCTGGAAATGGCTCGACATGGGAAAACATCCCCGGATTTGCAGGAAAACTGGAAAAAAATGGCAAAAGCGGCCCCGGATTGCGCTGAAAATTCACCCTAGATGAGAAAAAAATCGCCAATGGGGTTTTTGTCGCTGTGTGCACCACTGTGATCACAACCATAGCAAGCACAACCATAGTAACCACAAGCAGAAGCACCACAACCACCAGCACCCACGGTGACACAGGGCGGCACAAAATCCCCCACCCCCGGCGCACATTTGGGGCAAAAATGGCGATAAAGAGGAAAACCCTCCAGATTCAGGAGAAAAATGCCCATATAATCACACAAAAGCCCAGGTTTGGTCCCAAAATGCCACAAAAAAGGGAAAAATCTGAACAGTTGGGGCAAACCCCAGCCAAAACCTCCCGAGAATGGCCCCAAAATCCAAAAAGATTTCAATAGGTGGGGGGGGAAAATGGCTCTACGTGGCGAAACATCCCCCGATCTGCAGGCAAATTGGAAAAAATTCCCCAGATTGGGGTGAAAACGCACCCCAGGTGACAAAGCATCCGTGTGCTGGGGTAACGATGGCCAGGAAAGGAAAAGCGTCGGCAGATTTGGGGGAAAAGGCGGCAGAAAAGCCCAAAGCGTGCCCAGATTGGGGTCGAGAATGGCCCAGAGAGCCAAAGAAATGCCCAGCTTGGGGTCCAAACTGGCCAAAAAAGGCAAACTATGGCCAGAGTTGGGTCAGAAGTGGCCAGAAAAACCAGAGCGAGCCTACGCTGGGGTGAAAAATGGCCCAGAAGGGCAGAAGGCGGCCAAGAGTTGGGTCAAGGTTGGACCAAAGAGCCAAAGCCTGCCCAGCTTTGGGTCAAAACTCTCCAGAAAAGAGAAAGCATGGCCAGATTTGGGTCAAAAGTGGCCAGAAAAACCAGAGCGAGCCCAGATTTGGGTCAAAAATGGGCAAGAAGAGCCCAAGAATGCCCAGATTTGAGTCCAAGCTGGCCAGAAAAAACAAAACAAGCCCAGATTTGGGTCAAAAATGGGCAAGAAGAGCCCAAGAATGCCCAGATTTGGGTCCAAACAGTCCCCAAGAGGGAAAAAACTGCAGAGTTGCTGCGGAAGTGGCCAGAAAGAGGAAGAGCAGCGGTTTTGTCACCGCCTGCACCACCGTGATAAGCATCAGCATAACCACCAGCACCCACGGTGACACAGGGGGGCACAAAATCCCCCACCCCCGGTGCATTTTTGGGGCAGAAATGGTGACAAAGAGGAAACCACCCCAGATTCAGGACAAAAATGCCCATATAATCACACAAAAGCCCAGGTTTGGTCCCAAAATGCCATCAAAATGCCCAGGTTTGGGTCAAAACCCTTCAGAAACGGCCAAGAATGCCAAGTTCTGGGTCCAAATTGCTCCAAAGAGCCAAGGTCTGGCCAAAGTTGGGTCGGGAATATCCCCAAGAGCCGACGCACGCCCCGATGGGGGTCAAAACTGCCCAGAAAAGGCAACGGCTGTCTCCATTTCCCTGGAAACTTGCCCCAAAGTGCAACGCTATGCCCAGATTTGGCTCCAAACGGGCAAGAAGAGCCAAAGAAGGCGCCAAGTTGGGGCAAAAATGGCTCAAACAGCCAAAGCGTGCCCAGATGGGGGTCACAACTGGCCCCAACGCTCAAAGGAGAACCCAGATTTGGGGCAAGAGTGAGCCCCCGGCGCCGTTTTGGTCACCGCCTGCAGCACCGTGACGATCATCACCAGCGTAACCACCAGCACCACGGTGACACAGGGGGGCACAAAATCACCCACCCCGGGGCATATCTGGGGCAGAAAGGGCGATAAGGACCAAAAATACCCAGAATTAGGACCAAAAACCCCAGAATTAGGACCAAAACCCCCAGAATTAGCACAAAAAACCCAGAATTAGGACAAAAAAACCCAGAATTAGGACAAAAACCCCAGAATTAGGACAAAAACCCCCGAATTAGGACCAAAATGCCCACATAAGGTGTAGAAATGCCCATCTTGGTGGCCAAAAATGCCACCAAAAGGGCCAGAACCTGCAAAATCCTTCCCATCTCTTGCGGGAAACGGCCGTAAAACCCAAAGAGATGCCAAGATTTGGGCTGGAAATGGCTCGACATGGGAAAACATCCCCGGATTTGCAGGAAAACTGGAAAACAATGGCAAAAGCGGCCCCGGATTGCGCTGAAAATTCACCCTAGATGAGAAAAAAATCGCCAATGGGGTTTTTGTCGCTGTGTGCACCACCGTGATCACAACCATAGTAACCAGAACCACAAGTACCAAAACCACCAGCACCCACGGTGACACAGGGCGGCACAAAATCCCCCACCCCCGGCGCACATTTGGGGCAAAAATGGCGATAAAGAGGAAAACCCTCCAGATTCAGGACAAAAATGCCCATATAATCACACAAAAGCCCAGGTTTGGTCCCAAAATGCCACAAAAAAGGGAAAAATCTGAACAGTTGGGGCAAACCCCAGCCAAAACCTCCCGAGAATGGCCCCAAAATCCAAAAAGATTTCAATAGGTGGGGGGGGAAAATGGCTCTACGTGGCGAAACATCCCCCGATCTGCAGGCAAATTGGAAAAAATTCCCCAGATTGGGGTGAAAACGCACCCCAGGTGACAAAGCATCCGTGTGCTGGGGTAACGATGGCCAGGAAAGGAAAAGCGTCGGCAGATTTGGGGGAAAAGGCGGCAGAAAAGCCCAAAGCGTGCCCAGATTGGCGTCGAGAATGGCCCAGAGAGCCAAAGAAATGCCCAGCTTGGGGTCCAAACTGGCCAAAAAAGGCAAACTATGGCCAGAGTTGGGTCAGAAGTGGCCAGAAAAACCAGAGCGAGCCTACGCTGGGGTGAAAAATGGCCCAGAAGGGCAGAAGGCGGCCAAGAGTTGGGTCAAGGTTGGACCAAAGAGCCAAAGCCTGCCCAGCTTTGGGTCAAAACTCTCCAGAAAAGAGAAAGCATGGCCAGATTTGGGTCAAAAGTGGCCAGAAAAACCAAAGCAAGCCCAGATTTGGGTCAAAAATGGGCAAGAAGAGCCCAAGAATGCCCAGATTTGGGTCCAAACAGTCCCCAAGAGGGAAAAAACCGCAGAGTTGCTGCGGAAGTGGCCAGAAAGAGGAAGAGCAGCGGTTTTGTCACCGCCTGCACCACCGTGATAAGCATCAGCAGAACCACCAGCACCCACGGTGACACAGGGGGGCACAAAATCCCCCACCCCCGGCGCATATCTGGGGCACAAAGGGCGATAAGGACAAAAAACCCCAGAATTAGGAGAAAAAACCCCCGAATTAGGACCAAAATGCCCACATAAGGTGTAGAAATGCCCATCTTGGTGGCCAAAAATGCCACCAAAAGGGCCAGAACCTGCAAAATCCTTCCCATCTCTTGCGGGAAACGGCCGTAAAACCCAAAGAGATGCCAAGATTTGGGCTGGAAATGGCTCGACATGGGAAAACATCCCCGGATTTGCAGGAAAACTGGAAAAAAATGGCAAAAGCGGCCCCGGATTGCGCTGAAAATTCACCCTAGATGAGAAAAAAATCGCCAATGGGGTTTTTGTCGCTGTGTGCACCACCGTGATCACAACCATAGTAACCACAAGCAGAAGCACCACAACCACCAGCACCCACGGTGACACAGGGCGGCACAAAATCCCCCACCCCCGGCGCACATTTGGGGCAAAAATGGCGATAAAGAGGAAAACCCTCCAGATTCAGGAGAAAAATGCCCATATAATCACACAAAAGCCCAGGTTTGGTCCCAAAATGCCACAAAAAAGGGAAAAATCTGAACAGTTGGGGCAAACCCCAGCCAAAACCTCCCGAGAATGGCCCCAAAATCCAAAAAGATTTCAATAGTTGGGGGGGGAAAATGGCTCTACGTGGCGAAACATCCCCCGATCTGCAGGCAAATTGGAAAAAATTCCCCAGATTGGGGTGAAAACGCACCCCAGGTGACAAAGCATCCGTGTGCTGGGGTAACGATGGCCAGGAAAGGAAAAGCGTCGGCAGATTTGGGGGAAAAGGCGGCAGAAAAGCCCAAAGCGTGCCCAGATTGGCGTCGAGAATGGCCCAGAGAGCCAAAGAAATGCCCAGCTTGGGGTCCAAACTGGCCAAAAAAGGCAAACTATGGCCAGAGTTGGGTCAGAAGTGGCCAGAAAAACCAGAGCGAGCCTACGCTGGGGTGAAAAATGGCCCAGAAGGGCAGAAGGCGGCCAAGAGTTGGGTCAAGGTTGGACCAAAGAGCCAAAGCCTGCCCAGCTTTGGGTCAAAACTCTCCAGAAAAGAGAAAGCATGGCCAGATTTGGGTCAAAAGTGGCCAGAAAAACCAGAGCGAGGCCAGATTTGGGTCAAAAATGGGCAAGAAGAGCCCAAGAATGCCCAGATTTGAGTCCAAGCTGGCCAGAAAAAACAAAACAAGCCCAGATTTGGGTCAAAAATGGGCAAGAAGAGCCCAAGAATGCCCAGATTTGGGTCCAAACAGTCCCCAAGAGGGAAAAAAACCGCAGAGTTGCTGCGGAAGTGGCCAGAAAGAGGAAGAGCAGCGGTTTTGTCACCGCCTGCACCACCGTGATAAGCATCAGCAGAACCACCAGCACCCACGGTGACACAGGGGGGCACAAAATCCCCCACCCCCGGTGCATTTTTGGGGCAGAAATGGTGACAAAGAGGAAACCACCCCAGATTCAGGACAAAAATGCCCATATAATCACACAAAAGCCCAGGTTTGGTCCCAAAATGCCATCAAAATGCCCAGGTTTGGGTCAAAACCCTTCAGAAACGGCCAAGAATGCCAAGTTCTGGGTCCAAATTGCTCCAAAGAGCCAAGGTCTGGCCAAAGTTGGGTCGGGAATATCCCCAAGAGCCGACGCACGCCCCGATGGGGGTCAAAACTGCCCAGAAAAGGCAATGGCTGTCTCCATTTCCCTGGAAACTTGCCCCAAAGTGCAACGCTATGCCCAGATTTGGCTCCAAACAGGCAAGAAGAGCCAAAGAAGGCGCCAAGTTGGGTCAAAAATGGCTCAAACAGCCAAAGCGTGCCCAGATGGGGGTCACAACTGGCCCCAACGCTCAAAGGAGTACCCAGATTTGGGGCAAGAGTGAGCCCCCGGCGCCGTTTTGGTCACCGCCTGCAGCACCGTGACGATCATCACCAGCGTAACCACCAGCACCACGGTGACACAGGGGGGCACAAAATCACCCACCCCGGGGCATATCTGGGGCAGAAAGGGCGATAAGGACCAAAAATACCCAGAATTAGGACCAAAACCCCCAGAATTAGGAACAAAACCCCCAGAATTAGCACAAAAAACCCAGAATTAGGACAAAAAAACCCAGAATTAGGACAAAAACCCCAGAATTAGGACAAAAACCCCCGAATTAGGACCAAAATGCCCACATAAGGTGTAGAAATGCCCATCTTGGTGGCCAAAAATGCCACCAAAAGGGCCAGAACCTGCAAAATCCTTCCCATCTCTTGCGGGAAACGGCCGTAAAACCCAAAGAGATGCCAAGATTTGGGCTGGAAATGGCTCGACATGGGAAAACATCCCCGGATTTGCAGGAAAACTGGAAAAAAATGGCAAAAGCGGCCCCGGATTGCGCTGAAAATTCACCCTAGATGAGAAAAAAATCGCCAATGGGGTTTTTGTCGCTCTGTGCACCACCGTGATCACAACCATAGTAACCACAAGCAGAAGCACCACAACCACCAGCACCCACGGTGACACAGGGCGGCACAAAATCCCCCACCCCCGGCGCACATTTGGGGCAAAAATGGCAATAAAGAGGAAAACCCTCCAGATTCAGGAGAAAAATGCCCATATAATCACACAAAAGCCCAGGTTTGGTCCCAAAATGCCACAAAAAAGGGAAAAATCTGAACAGTTGGGGCAAACCCCAGCCAAAACCTCCCGAGAATGGCCCCAAAATCCAAAAAGATTTCAATAGTTGGGGGGGAAAAATGGCTCTACGTGGCGAAACATCCCCCGATCTGCAGGCAAATTGGAAAAAATTCCCCAGATTGGGGTGAAAACGCACCCCAGGTGACAAAGCATCCGTGTGCTGGGGTAACGATGGCCAGGAAAGGAAAAGCGTCGGCAGATTTGGGGGAAAAGGCGGCAGAAAAGCCCAAAGCGTGCCCAGATTGGCGTCGAGAATGGCCCAGAGAGCCAAAGAAATGCCCAGCTTGGGGTCCAAACTGGCCAAAAAAGGCAAACTATGGCCAGAGTTGGGTCAGAAGTGGCCAGAAAAACCAGAGCGAGCCTACGCTGGGGTGAAAAATGGCCCAGAAGGGCAGAAGGCGGCCAAGAGTTGGGTCAAGGTTGGACCAAAGAGCCAAAGCCTGCCCAGCTTTGGGTCAAAACTCTCCAGAAAAGAGAAAGCATGGCCAGATTTGGGTCAAAAGTGGCCAGAAAAACCAAAGGAAGCTCAGATTTGCGTGAAGAACGGCCCAAGGAGCCCCAAAATTGCCCAGATTTGGGTCATAAGTGGCCAGAAAAACCAAAGCAAGGCCAGATTTGGGTCAAAAATGGGCAAGAAGAGCCCAAGAATGCCCAGATTTGGGTTAAGGTTGGACCAAAGAGCCAAAGCCAGCCCAGATTTGGGTCAAAAGTGGCCAGAAAAAACAAAGCAAGCCCAGATTTGGGTCAAAAATGGGCAAGAAGAGCCCAAGAATGCCCAGATTTGGGTCCAAACAGTCCCCAAGAGGGAAAAAACCGCAGAGTTGCTGCGGAAGTGGCCAGAAAGAGGAAGAGCAGCGGTTTTGTCACCGCCTGCACCACCGTGATAAGGAGCAGCAGAACCACCAGCACCCACGGTGACACAGGGGGGCACAAAATCCCCCACCCCCGGCGCAGATCTGGGGCACAAAGGGCGATAAGGACAAAAAACCCCCAGAATTAGGACAAAACCCCCCAGAATTAGGACAAAAAACCCCAGAATTAGGACCAAAATGCCCACATAAGGTGTAGAAATGCCCATCTTGGTGGCCAAAAATGCCACCAAAAGGGCCAGAACCTGCAAAATCCTTCCCATCTCTTGCGGGAAACGGCCGTAAAACCCAAAGAGATGCCAAGATTTGGGCTGGAAATGGCTCGACATGGGAAAACATCCCCGGATTTGCAGGAAAACTGGAAAACAATGGCAAAAGCGGCCCCGGATTGCGCTGAAAATTCACCCTAGATGAGAAAAAAATCGCCGATGGGGTTTTTGTCGCTCTGTGCACCACCGTGATCACAAGCATCAGCACCAAAACCAGAAGTACCACAACCACCACCACCCACGGTGACACGGCGGCACAAAATCCCCCCCGGTGCATATTTGGGGCAAAAATGCTGATAAGGACAAAAAAACCCCAGATTCAGGACAAAAATGCCCATATAATCACAAAAAACCCCCATGTTTGGTCCAAAAAATGCCATAAAAAAGGGAAAAATCTGAACAGTTGGGGCAAACCCCAGCCAAAACCTCCCGAGAATGGCCCCAAAATCCAAAAAGATTTCAATAGGTGGGGGGGGAAAATGGCTCTACGTGGCGAAACATCCCCCGATCTGCAGGCAAATTGGAAAAAATTCCCCAGATTGGGGTGAAAACGCACCCCAGGTGACAAAGCATCCGTGTGCTGGGGTAACGATGGCCAGGAAAGGAAACGCGTCGGCAGATTTGGGGGAAAAGGTGGCAGAAAAGCCCAAAGCGTGCCCAGATTGGCGTCGAGAATGGCCCAGAGAGCCAAAGAAATGCCCAGCTTGGGGTCCAAACTGGCCAAAAAAGGCAAACTATGGCCAGAGTTGGGTCAGAAGTGGCCAGAAAAACCAGAGCGAGCCTACGCTGGGGTGAAAAATGGCCCAGAAAGGCAGAAGGCGGCCAAGAGTTGGGTCAAGGTTGGACCAAAGAGCCAAAGCCTGCCCAGCTTTGGGTCAAAACTCTCCAGAAAAGAGAAAGCATGGCCAGATTTGGGTCAAAAGTGGCCAGAAAAAACAAAGCAAGCCCAGATTTGGGTCAAAAATGGGCAAGAAGAGCCCAAGAATGCCCAGATTTGGGTCCAAACAGTCCCCAAGAGGGAAAAAACCGCAGAGTTGCTGCGGAAGTGGCCAGAAAGAGGAAGAGCAGCGGTTTTGTCACCGCCTGCACCACCGTGATAAGCATCAGCATAACCACCAGCACCCACGGTGACACAGGGGGGCACAAAATCCCCCACCCCCGGTGCATTTTTGGGGCAGAAATGGTGACAAAGAGGAAACCACCCCAGATTCAGGACAAAAATGCCCATATAATCACACAAAAGCCCAGGTTTGGTCCCAAAATGCCATCAAAATGCCCAGGTTTGGGTCAAAACCCTTCAGAAACGGCCAAGAATGCCAAGTTCTGGGTCCAAATTGCTCCAAAGAGCCAAGGTCTGGCCAAAGTTGGGTCGGGAATATCCCCAAGAGCCGATGCATGCCCCGATGGGGGTCAAAACTGCCCAGAAAAGGCAACGGCTGTCTCCATTTCCCTGGAAACTTGCCCCAAAGTGCAACGCTATGCCCAGATTTGGCTCCAAACGGGCAAGAAGAGCCAAAGAAGGCGCCAAGTTGGGTCAAAAATGGCTCAAACAGCCAAAGCGTGCCCAGATGGGGGTCACAACTGGCCCCAACGCTCAAAGGAGAACCCAGATTTGGGGCAAGAGTGAGCCCCCAGCGCCGTTTTGGTCACCGCCTGCAGCACCGTGACGATCATCACCAGCGTAACCACCAGCACCACGGTGACACAGGGGGGCACAAAATCACCCACCCCGGGGCATATCTGGGGCAGAAAGGGCGATAAGGACCAAAAATACCCAGAATTAGGACCAAAACCCCCAGAATTAGGACCAAAACCCCCAGAATTAGCACAAAAAACCCAGAATTAGGACAAAAAAAACCCAGAATTAGGACAAAAACCCCAGAATTAGGACAAAAACCCCAGAATTAGGACCAAAATGCCCACATAAGGTGTAGAAATGCCCATCTTGGTGGCCAAAAATGCCACCAAAAGGGCCAGAACCTGCAAAATCCTTCTCATCTCTTGCGGGAAACGGCCGTAAAACCCAAAGAGATGCCAAGATTTGGGCTGGAAATGGCTCGACATGGGAAAACATCCCCGGATTTGCAGGAAAACTGGAAAAAAATGGCAAAAGCGGCCCCGGATTGCGCTGAAAATTCACCCTAGATGAGAAAAAAATCGCCAATGGGGTTTTTGTCGCTGTGTGCACCACCGTGATCACAAGCATAAGCACCAAAACCATAGTAACCACAAGTACCAAAACCACCAGCACCCACGGTGACACAGGGCGGCACAAAATCCCCCACCCCCGGCGCACATTTGGGGCAAAAATGGCGATAAAGAGGAAAACCCTCCAGATTCAGGACAAAAATGCCCATATAATCACACAAAAGCCCAGGTTTGGTCCCAAAATGCCACAAAAAAGGGAAAAATCTGAACAGTTGGGGCAAACCCCAGCCAAAACCTCCCGAGAATGGCCCCAAAATCCAAAAAGATTTCAATAGTTGGGGGGGAAAAATGGCTCTACGTGGCGAAACATCCCCCGATCTGCAGGCAAATTGGAAAAAATTCCCCAGATTGGGGTGAAAACGCACCCCAGGTGACAAAGCATCCGTGTGCTGGGGTAACGATGGCCAGGAAAGGAAAAGCGTCGGCAGATTTGGGGGAAAAGGCGGCAGAAAAGCCCAAAGCGTGCCCAGATTGGCGTCGAGAATGGCCCAGAGAGCCAAAGAAATGCCCAGCTTGGGGTCCAAACTGGCCAAAAAAGGCAAACTATGGCCAGAGTTGGGTCAGAAGTGGCCAGAAAAACCAGAGCGAGCCTACGCTGGGGTGAAAAATGGCCCAGAAGGGCAGAAGGCGGCCAAGAGTTGGGTCAAGGTTGGACCAAAGAGCCAAAGCCTGCCCAGCTTTGGGTCAAAACTCTCCAGAAAAGAGAAAGCATGGCCAGATTTGGGTCAAAAGTGGCCAGAAAAACCAGAGCGAGCCCAGATTTGGGTCAAAAATGGGCAAGAAGAGCCCAAGAATGCCCAGATTTGAGTCCAAGCTGGCCAGAAAAAACAAAGCAAGCCCAGATTTGGGTCAAAAATGGGCAAGAAGAGCCCAAGAATGCCCAGATTTGGGTCCAAACAGTCCCCAAGAGGGAAAAAACCGCAGAGTTGCTGCGGAAGTGGCCAGAAAGAGGAAGAGCAGCGGTTTTGTCACCGCCTGCACCACCGTGATAAGCATCAGCATAACCACCAGCACCCACGGTGACACAGGGGGGCACAAAATCCCCCACCCCCGGTGCATTTTTGGGGCAGAAATGGTGACAAAGAGGAAACCACCCCAGATTCAGGACAAAAATGCCCATATAATCACACAAAAGCCCAGGTTTGGTCCCAAAATGCCATCAAAATGCCCAGGTTTGCCTCAAAACCCTTCAGAAACGGCCAAGAATGCCAAGTTCTGGGTCCAAATTGCTCCAAAGAGCCAAGGTCTGGCCAAAGTTGGGTCGGGAATATCCCCAAGAGCCGACGCATGCCCCGATGGGGGTCAAAACTGCCCAGAAAAGGCAACGGCTGTCTCCATTTCCCTGGAAACTTGCCCCAAAGTGCAACGCTATGCCCAGATTTGGCTCCAAACGGGCAAGAAGAGCCAAAGAAGGCGCCAAGTTGGGGCAAAAATGGCTCAAACAGCCAAAGCGTGCCCAGATGGGGGTCACAACTGGCCCCAACGCTCAAAGGAGAACCCAGATTTGGGGCAAGAGTGAGCCCCCGGCGCCGTTTTGGTCACCGCCTGCAGCACCGTGACGATCATCACCACCGTAACCACCAGCACCACGGTGACACAGGGGGGCACAAAATCCCCCACCCCGGGGCATATCTGGGGCAGAAAGGGCGATAAGGACCAAAAATACCCAGAATTAGGACCAAAAACCCCAGAATTAGGACCAAAACCCCCAGAATTAGCACAAAAAACCCAGAATTAGGACAAAAAAACCCAGAATTAGGACAAAACCCCCAGAATTAGGACAAAAACCCCAGAATTAGGACCAAAATGCCCACATAAGGTGTAGAAATGCCCATCTTGGTGGCCAAAAATGCCACCAAAAGGGCCAGAACCTGCAAAATCCTTCCCATCTCTTGCGGGAAACGGCCATAAAACCCAAAGAGATGCCAAGATTTGGGCTGGAAATGGCTCGACATGGGAAAACATCCCCGGATTTGCAGGAAAACTGGAAAACAATGGCAAAAGCGGCCCCGGATTGCGCTGAAAATTCACCCTAGATGAGAAAAAAATCGCCAATGGGGTTTTTGTCGCTGTGTGCACCACTGTGATCACAACCATAGCAAGCACAACCATAGTAACCACAAGCAGAAGCACCACAACCACCAGCACCCACGGTGACACAGGGCGGCACAAAATCCCCCACCCCCGGCGCACATTTGGGGCAAAAATGGCGATAAAGAGGAAAACCCTCCAGATTCAGGACAAAAATGCCCATATAATCACACAAAAGCCCAGGTTTGGTCCCAAAATGCCACAAAAAAGGGAAAAATCTGAACAGTTGGGGCAAACCCCAGCCAAAACCTCCCGAGAATGGCCCCAAAATCCAAAAAGATTTCAATAGGTGGGGGGGGAAAATGGCTCTACGTGGCGAAACATCCCCCGATCTGCAGGCAAATTGGAAAAAATTCCCCAGATTGGGGTGAAAACGCACCCCAGGTGACAAAGCATCCGTGTGCTGGGGTAACGATGGCCAGGAAAGGAAAAGCGTCGGCAGATTTGGGGGAAAAGGCGGCAGAAAAGCCCAAAGCGTGCCCAGATTGGCGTCGAGAATGGCCCAGAGAGCCAAAGAAATGCCCAGCTTGGGGTCCAAACTGGCCAAAAAAGGCAAACTATGGCCAGAGTTGGGTCAGAAGTGGCCAGAAAAACCAGAGCGAGCCTACGCTGGGGTGAAAAATGGCCCAGAAGGGCAGAAGGCGGCCAAGAGTTGGGTCAAGGTTGGACCAAAGAGCCAAAGCCTGCCCAGCTTTGGGTCAAAACTCTCCAGAAAAGAGAAAGCATGGCCAGATTTGGGTCAAAAGTGGCCAGAAAAACCAAAGGAAGCCCAGATTTGGGTCAAAAATGGGCAAGAAGAGCCCAAGAATGCCCAGATTTGGGTCCAAGCTGGCCAGAATAAACAAAGCAAGGCCAGATTTGGGTCAAAAATGGGCAAGAAGAGCCCAAGAATGCCCAGATTTGGGTCCAAAGAGTCCCCAAGAGGGAAAAAACCGCAGAGTTGCTGCGGAAGTGGCCAGAAAGAGGAAGAGCAGGGTTTTTGTCACCGCCTGCACCACCGTGATAAGCATCAGCATAACCACCAGCACCCACGGTGACACAGGGGGGCACAAAATCCCCCACCCCCGGCGCAGATCTGGGGCACAAAGGGCGATAAGGACAAAAAACCCCCAGAATTAGGACAAAACCCCCCAGAATTAGGAGAAAAAACCCCCGAATTAGGACCAAAATGCCCACATAAGGTGTAGAAATGCCCATCTTGGTGGCCAAAAATGCCACCAAAAGGGCCAGAACCTGCAAAATCCTTCCCATCTCTTGCGGGAAACGGCCGTAAAACCCAAAGAGATGCCAAGATTTGGGCTGGAAATGGCTCGACATGGGAAAACATCCCCGGATTTGCAGGAAAACTGGAAAAAAATGGCAAAAGCGGCCCCGGATTGCGCTGAAAATTCACCCTAGATGAGAAAAAAATCGCCAATGGGGTTTTTGTCGCTGTGTGCACCACCGTGATCACAAGCATAAGCACCAAAACCATAGTAACCACAAGTACCAAAACCACCAGCACCCACGGTGACACAGGGCGGCACAAAATCCCCCACCCCCGGCGCACATTTGGGGCAAAAATGGCGATTAAGAGGAAAACCCTCCAGATTCAGGACAAAAATGCCCATATAATCACACAAAAGCCCAGGTTTGGTCCCAAAATGCCACAAAAAAGGGAAAAATCTGAACAGTTGGGGCAAACCCCAGCCAAAACCTCCCGAGAATGGCCCCAAAATCCAAAAAGATTTCAATATCTGGGGGGGAAAAATGGCTCTACGTGGCGAAACATCCCCCGATCTGCAGGCAAATTGGAAAAAATTCCCCAGATTGGGGTGAAAACGCACCCCAGGTGACAAAGCATCCGTGTGCTGGGGTAACGATGGCCAGGAAAGGAAAAGCGTCAGCAGATTTGGGGGAAAAGGCGGCAGAAAAGCCCAAAGCGTGCCCAGATTGGGGTCGAGAATGGCCCAGAGAGCCAAAGAAATGCCCAGCTTGGGGTCCAAACTGGCCAAAAAAGGCAAACTATGGCCAGAGTTGGGTCAGAAGTGGCCAGAAAAACCAGAGCGAGCCTACGCTGGGGTGAAAAATGGCCCAGAAGGGCAGAAGGCGGCCAAGAGTTGGGTCAAGGTTGGACCAAAGAGCCAAAGCCTGCCCAGCTTTGGGTCAAAACTCTCCAGAAAAGAGAAAGCATGGCCAGATTTGGGTCAAAAGTGGCCAGAAAAACCAAAGGAAGCTCAGATTTGCGTGAAGAACGGCCCAAGGAGCCCCAAAATTGCCCAGATTTGGGTCATAAGTGGCCAGAAAAACCAAAGCAAGGCCAGATTTGGGTCAAAAATGGGCAAGAAGAGCCCAAGAATGCCCAGATTTGGGTTAAGGTTGGACCAAAGAGCCAAAGCCAGCCCAGATTTGGGTCAAAAGTGGCCAGAAAAAACAAAGCAAGCCCAGATTTGGGTCAAAAATGGGCAAGAAGAGCCCAAGGTCTGGCCAGATTTGGGTCCAAAGAGTCCCCAAGAGGGAAAAAACCGCAGAGTTGCTGCGGAAGTGGCCAGAAAGAGGAAGAGCAGGGTTTTTGTCACCGCCTGCACCACCGTGATAAGCATCAGCATAACCACCAGCACCCACGGTGACACAGGGGGGCACAAAATCCCCCACCCCCGGTGCATTTTTGGGGCAGAAATGGTGACAAAGAGGAAACCACCCCAGATTCAGGACAAAAATGCCCATATAATCACACAAAAGCCCAGGTTTGGTCCCAAAATGCCATCAAAATGCCCAGGTTTGCCTCAAAACCCTTCAGAAACGGCCAAGAATGCCAAGTTCTGGGTCCAAATTGCTCCAAAGAGCCAAGGTCTGGCCAAAGTTGGGTCGGGAATATCCCCAAGAGCCGACGCATGCCCCGATGGGGGTCAAAACTGCCCAGAAAAGGCAACGGCTGTCTCCATTTCCCTGGAAACTTGCCCCAAAGTGCAACGCTATGCCCAGATTTGGCTCCAAACGGGCAAGAAGAGCCAAAGAAGGCGCCAAGTTGGGTCAAAAATGGCTCAAACAGCCAAAGCGTGCCCAGATGGGGGTCACAACTGGCCCCAACGCTCAAAGGAGAACCCAGATTTGGGGCAAGAGTGAGCCCCCGGCGCCGTTTTGGTCACCGCCTGCAGCACCGTGACGATCATCACCAGCGTAACCACCAGCACCACGGTGACACAGGGGGGCACAAAATCCCCCCCCACCAGGGCATATCTGGGGCAGAAAGGGCGATAAGGACCAAAAAACCCCAGAATTAGGACCAAAACCCCCAGAATTAGGACCAAAAGCCCCAGAATTAGCACAAAAAACCCAGAATTAGGACCAAAAACCCCAGAATTAGGACAAAAAGCTCCAGAATTAGGACAAAAACCCCAGAATTAGGACCAAAATGCCCACATAAGGTGTAGAAATGCCCATCTTGGTGGCCAAAAATGCCACCAAAAGGGCCAGAACCTGCAAAATCCTTCCCATCTCTTGCGGGAAACGGCCGTAAAACCCAAAGAGATGCCAAGATTTGGGCTGGAAATGGCTCGACATGGGAAAACATCCCCGGATTTGCAGGAAAACTGGAAAAAAATGGCAAAAGCGGCCCCGGATTGCGCTGAAAATTCACCCTAGATGAGAAAAAAATCGCCAATGGGGTTTTTGTCGCTCTGTGCACCACCGTGATCACAACCATAGCAACCAGAACCACAAGTACCATAACCACCAGCACCCACGGTGACACAGGGCGGCACAAAATCCCCCACCCCCGGCGCACATTTGGGGCAAAAATGGCGATAAAGAGGAAAACCCTCCAGATTCAGGAGAAAAATGCCCATATAATCACACAAAAGCCCAGGTTTGGTCCCAAAATGCCACAAAAAAGGGAAAAATCTGAACAGTTGGGGCAAACCCCAGCCAAAACCTCCCGAGAATGGCCCCAAAATCCAAAAAGATTTCAATAGTTGGGGGGGGAAAATGGCGCTATGTGGCGAAACATCCCCCGATCTGCAGGCAAATTGGAAAAAATTCCCCAGATTGGGGTGAAAACGCACCCCAGGTGACAAAGCATCCGTGTGCTGGGGTAACGATGGCCAGGAAAGGAAAAGCGTCGGCAGATTTGGGGGAAAAGGCGGCAGAAAAGCCCAAAGCGTGCCCAGATTGGGGTCGAGAATGGCCCAGAGAGCCAAAGAAATGCCCAGCTTGGGGTCCAAACTGGCCAAAAAAGGCAAACTATGGCCAGAGTTGGGTCAGAAGTGGCCAGAAAAACCAGAGCGAGCCTACGCTGGGGTGAAAAATGGCCCAGAAGGGCAGAAGGCGGCCAAGAGTTGGGTCAAGGTTGGACCAAAGAGCCAAAGCCTGCCCAGCTTTGGGTCAAAACTCTCCAGAAAAGAGAAAGCATGGCCAGATTTGGGTCAAAAGTGGCCAGAAAAACCAAAGGAAGCCCAGATTTGGGTCAAAAATGGGCAAGAAGAGCCCAAGAATGCCCAGATTTGGGTCAAGGTTGGACCAAAGAGCCAAAGCCTGCCCAGCTTTGGGTCAAAAGTGGCCAGAAAAAGCAAAGGAAGCCCAAAATTTTTGCCGGAAAGGAAATATTATCCCAAATTGTTTTGAGAAATCTGGCCATAACCAGCAACGAAATTCCCATATTTTGGGGGGAAACGGGCGTAAAAAACCATAAAAAATGTGAATATTGGGGGGTAAAAATGGGCGTCAAAGCCTAAAGGTGGTGATATCGGGGTAAAAGTGGCCAGAAACGGCCAAACTGGGCATCGACGCCAAAACACAGCCGGGGTCGGTGGGAGGGGGCCGGAAAAAAAGGGCATCGAAACCCAAAACCCGCCCCGATTTGGGGCGAAAGTGGCCAAAAGTGAGAAAACGACCCCAACGTCGACTGCGACACCCGGGAGAAGGGGAAAAATGGGTGAGATTTGGGGCGAAACGGGCAAAACCAGGCTCGTATTTGGCGAAAAATGGGGTTTAAGGGGTATTTTGCCGTCGATTTGGCCCGAAAAAACCCAAAATCGCGTTTATTTTGGTCAAAAATATCTGCAGGTTGCGGGGAAAATCGGCCAGAAAGGATCGAATATGCCCAAATTCCCCGGCAAATTGGGCGTAAAAGCCGAAATCACGGCGATATTTGGGAGAAAAAGGGCAAAAAAAACCCCAAAACCCCAATCCCCAGATTTGAGGTGAAAATGACCAAAAATGGGTAAAAAAAAAAAATAACAAAATCCCCGGATTTTGGCAAATCGCCCCATAAATGGCGAAATCTCCCCGCTCTTTGGGTGGGAGGGGGGACGGGGACGCAGTGAAGGGAGGTCCGGGTTCGTTGCAAGGGTCTGGGTGCCATGGGAGGGTGCTTGGGTGCCATGGGAGGGTGCTTGGGTGCTTTGCAAGGGTCTGAGCTCCATGGAAGGGGGATTGGGTGCTACACAAAGGGTCTTGGGTGCCCCGTAATGGTTCTTGGGTGCTTTGGAAGGGTCTGAGCTCCATGGAAGGGGGATTGGGTGCTACACAAAGGGTCTTGGGTGCCCCGTAATGGTTCTTGGGTGCTTTGGAAGGGTCTGAGCTCCATGGAAGGGGGATTGGGTGCTACGCAAAGGGTCTTGGGTGGCCCATAACGGTTCTTGGGTGCTTTGGAAGGGTCTGAGCTTCATGGAAGGGTTCTCACGGTCCATGGAAGGGTGCTTGGGTGCCCCGTGAAGGCACTTGGGTGCTTTGGAAGGGTCTGAGCTTCATGGAAGGGTGCTAGGGTGCTACGCAAAGGGTCTTGGGTGGCCCATAACGGTTCTTGGGTGCTTTGGAAGGGTCTGAGCTCCATGGAAGGGTGCTAGGGTGCTACGCAAAGGGTCTTGGGTGGCCCATAACGGTTCTTGGGTGCTTTGGAAGGGTCTGAGCTCCATGGAAGGGGTCTCATGCTCCATGGAAGGGTGCTTGGGTGCCATGGAAGGGTGCTTGGGTGCTTTGCAAGGGTCTGAGCTTCATGCAAAGGTGCTTGGGTGGCCTGCAAAGACTCTTGGGTGCCCCATGAAGGCATTTGGGTGCTTTGGAAGGGTCTGAGCTCCATGGAAGGGGGATTGGGTGCTACGCAAAGGGTCTTGGGTGGACCATAATGGTTCTTGGGTGCTTTGGAAGGGTCTGAGCTTCATGGAAGGGTTCTCATGCTCCATGGAAGGGTGCTTGGGTGCCATGGAAGGGTGCTTGGGTGCTTTGCAAGGGTCTGAGCTTCATGCAACGGTGCTTGGGTGGCCTGCAAAGACTCTTGGGTGCCCCGTGAAGGCACTTGGGTGCTTTGGAAGGGTCTGAGCTCCATGGAAGGGGGATTGGGTGCTACGCAAAGGGTCTTGGGTGGACCATAATGGTTCTTGGGTGCTTTGGAAGGGTCTGAGCTTCATGGAAGGGTTCTCATGCTCCATGGAAGCGTGCTTGGGTGCCATGGAAGGGTGCTTGGGTGCTTTGCAAGGGTCTGAGCTTCATGCAACGGTGCTTGGGTGGCCTGCAAAGACTCTTGGGTGCCCCGTGAAGGCACTTGGGTGCTTTGGAAGGGTCTGAGCTCCATGGAAGGGGGATTGGGTGCTACGCAAAGGGTCTTGGGTGGACCATAATGGTTCTTGGGTGCTTTGGAAGGGTCTGAGCTTCATGGAAGGGTTCTCATGCTCCATGGAAGGGTGCTTGGGTGCCATGGAAGGGTGCTTGGGTGCCATGGAAGGGTGCTTGGGTGCTTTGCGAGGGTCTGAGCTTCATGCAACGGTGCTTGGGTGGCCTGCAAAGACTCTTGGGTGCCCCGTGAAGGCACTTGGGTGCTTTGGAAGGGTCTGAGCTTCATGGAAGGGGGATTGGGTGCTAAGCAAAGGGTCTTGGGTGGCCCATAACGGTTCTTGGGTGCTTTGGAAGGGTCTGAGCTTCATGGAAGGGTTCTCATGCTCCATGGAAGGGTGCTTGGGTGCCATGGAAGGGTGCTTGGGTGCTTTGCAAGGGTCTGAGCTTCATGCAACGGTGCTTGGGTGGCCTGCAAAGACTCTTGGGTGCCCCGTGAAGGCACTTGGGTGCTTTGGAAGGGTCTGAGCTCCATGGAAGGGGGATTGGGTGCTACGCAAAGGGTCTTGGGTGGACCATAATGGTTCTTGGGTGCTTTGGAAGGGTCTGAGCTTCATGGAAGGGTTCTCATGCTCCATGGAAGCGTGCTTGGGTGCCATGGAAGGGTGCTTGGGTGCTTTGCAAGGGTCTGAGCTTCATGCAACGGTGCTTGGGTGGCCTGCAAAGACTCTTGGGTGCCCCGTGAAGGCACTTGGGTGCTTTGGAAGGGTCTGAGCTCCATGGAAGGGGGATTGGGTGCTACGCAAAGGGTCTTGGGTGGACCATAATGGTTCTTGGGTGCTTTGGAAGGGTCTGAGCTTCATGGAAGGGTTCTCATGCTCCATGGAAGGGTGCTTGGGTGCCATGGAAGGGTGCTTGGGTGCCATGGAAGGGTGCTTGGGTGCTTTGCGAGGGTCTGAGCTTCATGCAACGGTGCTTGGGTGGCCTGCAAAGACTCTTGGGTGCCCCGTGAAGGCACTTGGGTGCTTTGGAAGGGTCTGAGCTTCATGGAAGGGGGATTGGGTGCTAAGCAAAGGGTCTTGGGTGGCCCATAACGGTTCTTGGGTGCTTTGGAAGGGTCTGAGCTTCATGGAAGGGTTCTCATGCTCCATGGAAGGGTGCTTGGGTGCCATGGAAGGGTGCTTGGGTGCTTTGCAAGGGTCTGAGCTTCATGCAACGGTGCTTGGGTGGCCTGCAAAGACTCTTGGGTGCCCCGTGAAGGCACTTGGGTGCTTTGGAAGGGTCTGAGCTCCATGGAAGGGGGATTGGGTGCTACGCAAAGGGTCTTGGGTGGACCATAATGGTTCTTGGGTGCTTTGGAAGGGTCTGAGCTCCATGGAAGGGTTCTCATGCTCCGTGGAAGGGTGCTTGGGTGCCATGGAAGGGTGCTTGGGTGCTTTGTAAGGGTCTGAGCTTCATGGAAGGGTGCTAGGGTGCTATGCAAAGGGTCTTGGGTGGCCTGCAAAGACTCTTGGGTGCTTTACAAGGGCCTCATCCTTCATGCAAGGGGGATTGGGTGCTCTGCAAAGGGTCTTGGGTGCCCCGTGAAGGCACTTGGGTGCTTTGGAAGGGTCTGAGCTTCATGGAAGGGTGCTTGGGTGCCCTGCAAGGAGGATTGGGTGCCTCATAAAGGCTCTTGGGTGCCCTGCAAAGGGTCTCATCCTTCATGCAAAGGGTGCTTGGGTGCCCTGTGAAGGGTCCTGGCTCCACGCAAGGGCGCTTGGGTGCCCCGTAAAGACTCTTGGGTGCTTTGCGAAAGGTCTGGGCTCCACGCAAGGGATCTCATGCTCCATGGAAGGGTGCTCGGGTGCCCTGCAGAGGGTCCAATCTTCATGCAAAGGGCTCTTGGGTGCCCCATGACGTCTTTTGGGTGTCTCATAACATCTCTTGGGTGCCCCATGACGTTTCTTGGGTGTCTCATAACATCTCTTGGGTGCCCCATGACGTCTCTTGGGTGCTTCAGAGGGTCTGGGCTTCATGCGAAGGTTCTCATCCACCACGCAAGGTCTCCGTGGTGCCCTGCAAAGGTCTCCGAGCTCCTCAAAAGGCTCTTGAGTGCCCCGCTAAGGTCCCGGCCGCTGAGCGAAACCCCAGACTTTCCTACCGCAACCGTCCAAGCGCGGCAAAGAAAACCGCGAGCCCTCGAGCGTCGCTTCCCTCCAGCTCCCAACGGGCCGAGCCGTCAAGGGTTGGGTGGCGGGGTGGTGGGGGTGTTTTTTTTTGGCGAGCCGCTCGCCGCCTCGGCGTCGCCGTGAGCAGCTTTCGCGCAGTAGTAGGTGGCCGTGTCGTCGGCCCTGAGGCTGTTCATCTGCAGCTTGAGCGTGCTCTGGGAGTTGTCCCTGGAGATGGTGAAGCGCCCTTGCACCGCCGACGCGTAGCTTGGGTTTCTACCATCGTCGTCAATACCCGCGACCCACTCGAGACCTTTCCCGGGCGCCTGTCGCACCCAACTCATGTCGTAGCTGCTGAAGGTGAAGCCAGAGGCCTTGCAGAGGAGGGTGAGGGACCCCCCGGGTGGCTGGAGGCCCCCTCCGGACTCGACCAGCTGCACGGCCGCCCGCAGCCCTGGGGAAGGAGGAAGGACACAATTGAGTCGCCCACTCCCGCCATCGCCCTCCAGCTCCGCGCCCGGGCAGGGATGGGGGTGAGCGGGGGTGGGGGAGGTTTGGGTCCTACCTGGGAGGGCTGCCAGGAGGAGGAGGAGGATGGTGGAAGCCGAGGAGAAGGCCATGGTGAAGAGGAGAAGAGGGTCAGGGGAAGGGATGCGGTGCCATGGTGGGACCCCGGCGGGGGTTTTTAAAGACGCCGAGCGCTTGGGGGAGGGGGATTTGCATGAGGTGGCTCCGCCCCCACCCCCCTCACCCCCACCCCAATTCTATTCCCCCCCCTTTCCACCCAATGGGGGGGGGGGGTTAATTACAAATCTCGTTAGGCGGCGGGGATTCGAGGGCTTGAATTGGAAGGGGCGGCCATGGCTTTGTTTACGGGGAATTGTTTAATTACGGGGTGTCCCGGGGGGAATTAATCGCAGCTGCGTGGCGAATTATTTAATTAA
This sequence comes from Grus americana, assembly GCF_028858705.1. Classification (NCBI taxonomy): domain Eukaryota; kingdom Metazoa; phylum Chordata; class Aves; order Gruiformes; family Gruidae; genus Grus; species Grus americana. The sequence continues at coordinate 411,452 of NC_072888.1, read as the reverse complement.
AGGCGTCCGGAGGGAATTAATTGCAGCTGTGTGGCAAATTATTTAATTAAAGGTCTCCAGGGGGAATTAATTGCAGCTGCGTGGCGAATTGTTTAATTAAAGGTCGTTCGGGAATTAATTGCAGATGTACAGTGAATTATTTAATTACAAAGTCTTTGGGGGAATTAATTGCAGATGTACAGTGAATTATTTAATTAAAGGTCTTTCAGGAATTAATTGCAGATGTACACTGAATTATTTAATTAAAGGTCTCCAGGGGGAATTAATTGCAGATGTACACTGAATTATTTAATTAAAGGTCTTTCGGGAATTATTTGCAGATGTACGGTGAATTATTTAATTAAAGGTCTCCAGGGGGAATTAATTGCAGATGTACAGTGAATTATTTAATTAAAGGTGTTTCAGGAATTAATTGCAGATGTACACTGAATTGTTTAATTAAAGGTCTCTGGGGAATTAATCGCAGCTGTACAGTGAATTATTTAATTACAAAGTCTTTGGGGAATTAATTGCAGCTGTACACCAAGTTATTTAATTACAAAGTCTTTGGGGAATTAATTGCAGCTGTACACTGAATTATTTAATTAAAGGTCTCTGGGGAATTAATCGCAGCCGTGCGCTGAATTAATTAATTGCCAGCCCTTGCAGCGCGCCCTGATCACTTCTTTGCAGGGAATATTTTAATTGCAATCTCTGCCGCGGAGCCTCAGAGCTTCTCTGGCCTCCGTTAATTAATTAATTGCCAGCTCTGCAGTGCCCTGATTAATTACTTGCCCCAATTAATTAATTGCAAACTCTGCAGTGCCCTGATGAATTATTTGCTCTGAATTAATTAACTGCCAGCTCTGCAGTTGCCTGATCACTTATTTGCCCTGAATTAATTAATTACCAGCTCTGCAGTGCCCTGATTAATTACTTGCCCCAATTAATTAATTGCCAGCTCTGCAGTGCCCTAATCACATATTTACTCTGAATTAATTAATTGCCAGCTCTGCAGTGCCACAATCACTTATTTGCCCCAATTAATTAATTGCCAGCTCTGCAGTGCCCTGATCACTTAATTACTCTGAATTAATTAATTGCCAGCTCTGCAGTGCCACAATCACTTATTTGCCCTGAATTAATTAATTGCCAGCTCTGCAGTGCCACGATCACTTAATTACTCTGAATTAATTAATTGCCAGCAGTGCAGTGCCCTGATGACTTCTTTACCCCAATTAATTAATTGCCAGCTCTGCAGTGCCCTGATCATTATATACCCTGAATTAATTAATTGCCAGCTCTGCAGTGCCACGATCACTTAATGACTCTGAATTAATTAATTGCCAGCTCTGCAGTGCCCTGATGATTTATTTACCCCAATTAATTAATTGCCAGCTCTGCAGTGCCCTGATCACTTAATTATTCTGAATTAATTAATTGCCAACTCCGCACTGCTCTAATCAGTGATTTACCCCAATTAATTAATTGGCAGCTCTGCAGTTGCCTGATCACTTATTTGCCCTGAATTAATTAATTACCAGCTCTGCAGTGCCCTGATCATTATTTACCCTGAATTAATTAATTGCAAACCCTTCAGTGCCCTGATCACTTATTTGCCCTGAATTAATTAATTGGCAGCTCTGCAGTGCCCTGATCACTTGATTACCCTGAATTAATTAATTGCAAACCCTTTAGTGTCCTGATCATTATATACCCTGAATTAATTAATTGCCAGCTCTGCAGTGCCACGATCACTTAATGACTCTGAATTAATTAATTGCCAGCTCTGCAGTGCCCTGATCACTTGATTACCCTGAATTAATTAATTGCAAACCCTTTAGTGTCCTGATCATTATATACCCTGAATTAATTAATTGCCAGCTCTGCAGTGCCACGATCACTTAATGACTCTGAATTAATTAATTGCCAGCTCTGCAGTGCCCTGATCACTTGATTATCCTGAATTAATTAATTGCAAACCCTTTAGTGCCCTGATCATTATAAACCCTGAATTAATTAATTGGCAGCTCTGCAGTGCCACAATCACTTAATTACTCTGAATTAATTAATTGCCAGCTCTGCAGTGCCCTGATCACTTGATTATCCTGAATTAATTAATTGCAAACCCTTTAGTGCCCTGATCATTATAAACCCTGAATTAATTAATTGCCAGCTCTGCAGTGCCACAATCACTTAATTACTCTGAATTAATTAATTGCCAGCTCTGCAGTGCCCTGATCGTTGATTTAGCCTGAATTAATTAATTGAAAACTCTGCAGTGCCCTGATGATTTATTTACTGCAATTAATTTAATTGCCAGCCCTGCAGAGCCCTGATCACTTAATTGCCCTGAATTAATTAATTGCCAGCTGCGGAGTGCCCCGATCACTTAATTGCCCTGAATTAATTAATTGCCAGCTCTACAAAACTCTTATCATTTATTTACCTCGGTTGATTTAATTGCAGTCTCTGACGTGCCTGGATGAATTATTTCCCCTGATTAATGAGCCCTGATGAGTTATTTACACTAATTATCTTAATTGCAGGCTCTGGAGAGCCCCGATCACTTTTTTTTTTTTAAATTATTATTATTTAATCATCACTCCATCGGCCTTAATTATTTAATCGCGCGGCCTGGGGTGCGCTCGCCGCTTCTCGGGAAGGAATTATTTAATTGCAATCTCTGTGGCGCCCTCGTCAGTGACATCATCGGTATTGTTTTGGGGTAGAAAGGCCGGAAATGAGTATTGCGGTCGCTCACTTCTGCTGTAATCACCGGCCTGGGCCAGGGATTAAATTTTTTAAATTTTTGGGTGAAAAAAGGGGTGATTCGGGGATGCGGAGTGAAGATTTGTGGGGGATTTGGGGGAAAAAGTGGAGATTTTTCTCGGGGGGGGGGGAGGGATGAGGTGTGGGAATTTCTGGGAGCCTCTTGAACCGAGAAGGTGCTGGAGGTCCTGGAGGTGAAGCCGGAGCTGTTGTAGATGAGACACGGGGGGTAGAAGGGGAGACACCCCCACCCACGTCCCCCTCTTCCTCGCTCCAGGCTTCTACAAGCTTCAGGGGGACCCAAATCTTGGGGTGCTGGGGGGGTCTGGGCACAGGGTTAGAGGGGTCTGGGCTGGGTGCGAGGGTCTGAGGTGGGTGCTAAACGGTGAAGATGTTGGGGTAAGACAGTTGAGATTTGGGGCAAATGAAGGAAGTTTGGGCTAAAGGCTCAAGATGTGGGTGAAATGGTTGAGGTTTGGATCGCAATGGTCAAGGTTGGGGGCACAAAGGCTCAGATTTCGGGGAGAAATTCATCAAGGTTCGAGGTAAAGAGTTGAGGTTTGGGGCCAAAAGAGTCGAGGTTTCAGGTCACTGTTGAGGTCTGGGGCAAAACCGGTCGAAGTGTTGGACCAAGAGTCAAGATTTGGGTGAAGTGGTTGAGGTTTGGGGCAAAAATGGTCAAATGTTGGGTGAGAACTGGTCAAGGTGTTGGGCAAAGGGTCAATGCTTGCTGCAAACCATTGAGAGTTCGAGGCAACGGTTGAGTTTTGGGGCCCAAAGAGTCGGGATTTGGGGCAAAGGGTCAAAGCTTGTTGGCAAGGGTCCAGGTTTGGGGCAAAAAGGGCCCAGGTTTTGGCCAAAGGGTCCATGTTTGGGGAAAGAAGTCGAGGTTTGAGGCTGACATGTTCGACGGGCGGGCAAAAGGTCAAGGTTTTTGGGCAAAAAGGGTCAAAGTATGGGACACACTGTCAAGATCTTGGATAAATGGATTTGGTTGGAGGGAAATGGTCAAAGCTTGATGCAAAAGGCTGAGGTTTGGGGCAAAGAGTTGAGGGTTGGGTCAAGGACGTGGGCTGGGTGCAGGGTCCAGGCTGGTTCAGGGGATTTGGGAAGATTTGGGGACCCAGCGCAGGGATGTGGGGACACGGTGCCACGGTCAGGGCCACCAGCATAACCAGCACCACCACAATAACCACCAGCAGCTTTCGCGCAGTAGTAGGTGGCCGTGTCGTCGGCCCTGAGGCTGTTCATCTGCAGCTTGAGCGTGCTCTGGGAGTTGTCCCTGGAGATGGTGAAGCGCCCTTTGACCGCCGACGCGTAGTATGTGTAACCGCCACTGCTGTGAATACCCGCGACCCACTCGAGCCCCTTCCCGGGCGCCTGTCGGATCCATTGCATGCTGTAGCTGCTGAAGGTGAAGCCGGAGGCCTTGCAGAGGAGGGTGAGGGACCCCCCGGGTGGCTGGAGGCCCCCTCCGGACTCGACCAGCTGCCCTGGGCAGGGGTAGAAGGGGAGACACCCCCACCCACGTCCCCCTCTTCCTCGCTCCAGGCTGGCAGCAGCTTCAGGGGCCCCAAATCTCGGGGTGCTGGGGGGGTGTGGGCACAGGGTTAGAGGGGTCTGGGCTGGGTGCGAGGCTCCAGGGCTTGGAGCAGAAGCTCTGAGCATCGTAGAGGTGTCCAGGCTGGTTGCAAGGGTGTGGGGTTGGAGGAGGGGGCTGGGACGGGTGCCGGGTCTTGGCTTGGGGACAAGATCTGGGTGAGGTGCAGGGGTCTGGCCTTGGAGAAGAAGTCTGGGCTGGGTCCCGGAGTTTTGGGAAGGCACTGGGATGTGGCGCGAATGGTTGAAATTTGGGCAAAAATGGTCAACGCGAGGCCAAACGGTCAAGATTGGGGTTAAATTGCTGAGGCTGGGGGCAACGGTTGAGGAATGGGGCCGACATGTGGAAGGTCTTGGACAAAAATGGTCAAGGTTTTGGGCAAAGGGTCAACGCTCGATGTAAACGCTTGAGGTTTGGGGCAAACTGTTGAGTTTGGGGGCCAAAATAGTCAAGATTTGGGGCAATATCCAAAGCTTGGTACCAATGGTGGAGGTTTGGGGCAAGGAAAAAGAGCAAAGATTTGAGGCAAATATTTGAGGTTTCAGGCAAAAAGGGTCAAAGCTTGAGGGAAACTGTGAAGACACGGATTCAGTGGTGCAGGTTGGAGGGAAATGGTCAAAGCTTGATGCAAAAGGTTGAGGTTTGGGGCAAAGAAGGTTGAGGGTTGGGTCAAGGATGTGGGCTGGGTGCAGGGTCCAGGCTGGTTCAGGGGATTTGGGAAGATTTGGGGACCCAGCGCAGGGATATGGGGACACGGTGCCGCGGTCGGGGCCACCACCATAAGTACCCCAACCAGCATAACCACAATAACCATCAGTTCTTTTCGCGCAGTAGTAGGTGGCCGTGTCGTCGGCCCTGAGGCTGTTCATCTGCAGCTTGAGCGTGCTCTGGGAGTTGTCCCTGGAGATGGTGAAGCGCCCTTTGACCGCCGACGCGTAGCTTGTGTCACTGCCACCACTGTTAATGCTTGCGACCCACTCAAGCCCCTTCCCAGGTGCCTGTCACACCCAACCCATGCTGTAGCTGCTGAAGGTGAAGCCGGAGGCCTTGCAGAGGAGGGTGAGGGACCCCCCGGGTGGCTGGAGGCCCCCTCCGGACTCGACCAGCTGCACGGCCGCCCGCAGCCCTGGGGAAGGAGGAAGGACACAATTGAGTCGCCCGCTCCCACCATCGCCCTCCAGCTCCGCGCCCGGGCAGGGAGGGAGGGAGGGAGGGAGGGGGTGAGCGGGGCTGGGTCCTACCTGGGAGGGCTGCCAGGAGGAGGAGGAGGAGGAGGAGGAGGGGGGCTGCTGGGGGACGTGTCCTGCTGGGGGGGTCCTCTGTGCCCAGGGGGGCTCCAGTGGGGCAGGGGGAGGGTTCAAGCAGAGGAGGGGGCAGGGGACAAACACGGTCAGGGGTTTGGGATAACACAGTTGAGGATTGGGGCAAATGGTTGAAGTTTGGGACAAACAGCCTGATTTGGGCAAAACGATTGAGATTTGGGGCAAAAATGTTCCAATTTGGGGAACAATGGTCAAGCTTTCGGGTAAAGAGTTGAGTTTTGGGGCAAAAATCATCGAGATTTGACATAAGTGGTCAAAGCTTTGTGTAAATGGTTGAAGTTTAGGGCAAAAATGTTTCAGATTTGGGGCAAAATGTCTAGATTTGGGTTGAACGGTTGAGGTTTGGGGTGAAAAGGTTGAGGGCTGGGGCAAAAATGGTCAATGTTTTGGGCAAACGGTCAAAGCTCGGTAGAAACGGTTGAGGGTTCTGGCCGATGGTTGAGTTAAGGTGCAAAAATAGTCAAGGTTTTTGGATAACACAGGTGAGGTTTGGGGCAAATGGTTGAGTTTTGGGGCCCAAAGAGTCGGGATTTGGGGCAAAGGGTCAAAGCTTGTTGGCAAGGGTCAAGGTTTGGGGCAAAAAGGGCCCAGGTTTTGGCCAAAGGGTCCATGTTTGGGGAGAGAAGTCGAGGTTTGAGGCTAAAACATGTTCGACGGGCAGGCAAAAGGTCAAGGTTTTTGGGCAAAAAGGGTCAAAGTATGGGACACACTGTCAAGATCTTGGATAAATGGATTTGGTTTGAGGGAAATGGTCAAAGCTTGATGCAAAAGGTTGAGGTTTGGGGCAAAGAGATGATGTGTGGGACAAGGACGTGGGCTGGGTGCAGGGTCCGGGCTGGTTCAGGGGTTTTGGGAAGATTTGGGGACCCAGCGCAGGGATGTGGGGACACGGTGCCGCGGTTGGGGCCACCACCATAACCAGCACCACCACCAGCACCACCACCAGCATAACCATAACCACCAGCACCACCATAACCATAAGCAGCTTTCGCACAGTAGTAGGTGGCCGTGTCGTCGGCCCTGAGGCTGTTCATCTGCAGCTTGAGCGTGCTCTGGGAGTTGTCCCTGGAGATGGTGAAGCGCCCTTTGACCGCCGACGCGTAGCTTGTGCTGCTACCATCGCTGCTAATACCCGCGACCCTTTCGAGCCCCTTCCCGGGCGCCTGTCGCACCCAGTACATGGCGGAGCTGCTGATGGAGATGCCGGAGCCCTTGCAGAGGAGCCGCAGGGCTGGGTTTTGGGGCAAAAGGCGGGGATTTGGGCAGCGCGCAAGGATTTGCTCTCGTTGCAAAGGACCAGGATGGGTGCAAGAGGTCCGGGCTGGGTGTAACGGGTCGAGGCTGAGGGCGAGGGTCTGGGGGTGGGGGAGGGATGCGGGCTGGGTGCCGGGGATCCGGCCGGTGGCTGTTCATCTGCGGCGTGACCGCGCTGCGGGACGGCGAAGCGCCCTGGCGGCGCCGGCGCGTAGCCTGCGCTCCCAGCGCCGTTGGTGCCGGAGAGAAGCCAGGACTAAACCAACGGAGCCCGCTCGGCCGCTGGCCGTAGGTCACCGGGCACCCGTCCCCGAGAGAAGGGAAGCGCAGAAGCGCCGGAGCGACTCGACAAGCCCCATCAAGCCAGAGAGCGCTTCGAGCCGCGAGTCAGCTCTGCTAATTAGCGCGGCCGGAGCGACCCGCGGAGCAGAAGCAGCCCCCTACTCCCACGCCCCCCGCCCCCCGTCCGTCCCTCGGCGCCCGCGGTGAAAAGACCGGACGCCGTGGCTGGAAGCGGAGAAGGGGACGGAGCGAGGAGCGAGAAAAGCGCGGGGGAACCTGGCGCAGTTCTAAAAGCGGATGCGAAAGCGCCGGCCGCAGCTGCGTGGCAGGCAGAAATGCTTCGCGCGGGATCCCCGAGGGGTGCGAGCGGCGTGCGGCCAGCGGCGAGCAGCCAGCTCTGCGCAGACCCGACGGAAAGAAATCTCTCGGCTCGGGGTGTTCTGGGCTCTTTGCGCAGCAGGGCCGGAACCCCGTTTGGGGAGAAAACGGTCAATATTTGCCCCGTGCTCAAGCCCCTTCTGGGGCATCTGTGGCCCCAATACTCCCCGGGGTCTGCTGGGGGCAAAGGTGCGGCGCGTGCGGGAGGCGGCTCAGGCAGGGCTCGGGGCTGAGGGCAGGTTTTGGGGCGGCTGGGCACAGGGCTTGGGGCTGAGGAGGGGGGATTTGGGCAGCTGAGGGCAGGTTTTGGGGTGCCTGGGCTGGAGCAGGCAGGGTGCAGGGCCGGGCTCTGGGTGGCCGGGGCAGGAGCCGGGCAGGGGATGCGGGTAGCGTGTGCCGCCATCGCTTTCAATACCCGCGACCCTTTCGAGCCCCTTCCCGGGCGCCTGTCGCCCCCAAAGCATCCAGGTGCTGCTGAAGGTGAAGCCGGAGGCCTTGCAGAGGAGGGTGAGGGACCCCCCGGGTGGCTGGAGGCCCCCTCCGGACTCGACCAGCTGCCCTGGGCAGGGGTAGAAGGGGAGACACCCCCACCCACGTCCCCCTCTTCCTCGCTCCAGGCTGGCAGCAGCCTCGGGGGAGCCAATCTCGGGGTGCTGGGGGGGTGTGGGCACAGGGTTAGAGGGGTCTGGGCTGGGTGCGAGGCTCCAGGGCTTGGAGCAGAAGCTCTGAGCATCGTAGAGGCGTCCAGGCTGGTTGCAAGGGTGTGGGGTTGGAGGAGGGGGCTGGGACGGGTGCCGGGTCTTGGCTTGGGGACAAGATCTGGGTGAGGTGCAGGGGTCTGGCCTTGGAGAAGAAGTCTGGGCTGGGTCCCGGGGTTTTGGGAAGGCACTGGGATGCGGCGCAAATGGTTGAAATTTGGGCAAAAATGGTCAGCGTGAGGCCAAACGGTCAAGATTGGGGTTAAATTGCTGAGGCTGGGGGCAACGGTTGAGGAATGGGGCCGACATGTGGAAGGTCTTGGACAAAAATGGTCAAGGTTTTGGGCAAAGGGTCAACGCTCGATGTAAACGCTTGAGGTTTGGGGCAAACTGTTGAGTTTGGGGGCCAAAATAGTCAAGATTTGGGGCAATATCCAAAGCTTGGTACCAATGGTGGAGGTTTGGGGCAAGGAAAAAGAGCAAAGATTTGAGGCAAATGTTAGAGGTTTCAGGCAAAAAGGGTCAAAGCTTGAGGGAAACTGTCAAGACACGGATTCAGTGGTGCAGGTTGGAGGGAAATGGTCAAAGCTTGATGCAAAAGGTTGAGGTTTGGGGCAAAGAAGGTTGAGGGTTGGGTCAAGGATGTGGGCTGGGTGCAGGGTCCAGGCTGGTTCAGGGGATTTGGGAAGATTTGGGGACCCAGCGCGGGGATGTGGGGACACGGTGCCACGGTCGGGGCCACCACCATAACCAGCACCACCACCAGCATAACCATAACCACAAGCACCAGTACTTTTCGCGCAGTAGTAGGTGGCCGTGTCGTCGGCCCTGAGGCTGTTCATCTGCAGCTTGAGCGTGCTCTGGGAGTTGTCCCTGGAGATGGTGAAGCGCCCTTGCACCGCCGACGCGTAGTTTGTGTAACTACCACCACTGTTAATATATGCGACTGGCTTGAGACCCTTCCCGGGCGCCTGTCGCACCCACATCATGTTGTAGCTGCTGAAGGTGAAGCCGGAGGCCTTGCAGAGGAGGGTGAGGGACCCCCCGGGTGGCTGGAGGCCCCCTCCGGACTCGACCAGCTGCCCTGGGCAGGGGTAGAAGGGGAGACACCCCCACCCACGTCCCCCTCTTCCTCCCTCCAGGCTGGTAGCAGCCTCGGGGGAGCCAATCTTGGGGTGCTGGGGGGGTGTGGGCTGGGTGCGAGGGTCTGAGTGGGTGGAAAACGGTGAAGATGTTGGGGTAAGACAGTTGAGATTTGGGGCAAATGAAGGAAGTTTGGGCTAAAGGCTCAAGATGTGGGTGAAATGGTTGAGGTTTGGATCGCAATGGTCAAGGTTGGGGGCACAAAGGCTCAAATTTCGGGGAGAAATTCATCAAGGTTCGAGGTAAAGAGTTGAGGTTTGGGGCCAAAACAGTCGAGGTTTCAGGTCACTGTTGAGGTCTGGGGCAAAACCGGTCGAACTGTTGGGCCAAGAGTCAAGATTTGGGTGAAGTGGTTGAGGTTTGGGGCAAATGGTTGAGGGCTGGGTGAGAACTGGTCAAGGTGTTGGGCAAAGGGTCAATGCTTGCTGCAAACCATTGAGAGTTCGAGGCAACGGTTGAGTTTTGGGGCCCAAAGAGTCGGGATTTGGGGCAAAGGGTCAAAGCTTGTTGGCAAGGGTCCAGGTTTGGGGCAAAAAGGGCCCAGGTTTTGGCCAAAGGGTCCATGTTTGGGGAGAGAAGTTGAGGTTTGAGGCTGACACGTTCGACGGGCGGGCAAAAGGTCAAGGTTTTTGGGCAAAAAGGGTCAAAGTATGGGACACACTGTCAAGATCTTGGATAAATGGATGAGGTTTGAGGGAAATGGTCAAAGCTTGATGCAAAAGGTTGAGGTTTGGGGCAAAGAGGGTTGAGGGTTGGGTCAAGGACGTGGGCTGGGTGCAGGGTCCGGGCTGGTTCAGGGGTTTGGGGAAGATTTGGGGTCCCAGCGCAGGGATGTGGGGACACGGTGCCGTGGGCAGGGCCACCACCACAACTCCAACCACCAGAACCACCAGCACCACCACCTTTTGTGCAGTAGTAGGTGGCCGTGTCGTCGGCCCTGAGGCTGTTCATCTGCAGCTTGAGCGTGCTCTGGGAGTTGTCCTTGGAGATGGTGAAGCGCCCTTTGACCGCCGACGCGTAGCCTGTGCTGCTACCACCACTGTTAATACTCGCGACGAACTCGAGCCCCTTCCCGGGCGCCTGTCGCACCCAACCCATGCCGTAGCTGCTGAAGGTGAAGCCGGAGGCCTTGCAGAGGAGGGTGAGGGACCCCCCGGGTGGCTGGAGGCCCCCTCCGGACTCGACCAGCTGCACGGCCGCCCACAGCCCTGGGGAAGGAGGAAGGACACAATTGAGTCGCCCGCTCCCGCCATCGCCCTCCAGCTCCGTGCCCGGGCAGGGAGGGAGGGAGGGAGGGGGTGAGCGGGGCTGGGTCCTACCTGGGAGGGCTGCCAGGAGGAGGAGGAGGAGGAGGAGGCAGGTGGAGGGGGGCTGCTGGGGGACGTGTCCTGCTGGGGGGGTCCTCTGTGCCCAGGGGGGCTCCAGTGGGGCAGGGGGAGGGTTCAAGCAGAGGAGGGGGCAGGGGACAAACACGGTCAGGGGTTTGGGATAACACAGTTGAGGATTGGGGTAAATGGTCAGCTTTGGGCCAAAAATGGTCCAATTTGGTGCCTAATGGTCAAATTTAGGACAAAATGGTCCAACTATCAGGTAAAGAGTTGGTGTTTGGTGCCAAAACAGTCAAGGTTTGTGGTAAATGGTCAACGGTTGCTGCAAGTCATCGCAGTTTGGGGCACAAATGGTTGAGGTTTAGGTGAAATGGTCAAGATTTGGGTTGCACGGTTGAGGTGTTGGGCAAATGGTTGAGGTTTGGAACAAACGGGTCGAGATTTGGGTCAAAGGGTTGATTTTTGGGTTAAATGGTTGACGATCGGGGCAAAAGCTTGAGAGTTGGGTGAGAACTGGTCAAGGTGTTGGGCAAAGGGTCAATGCTTGCTGCAAACCATTGAGAGTTCGAGGCAACGGTTGAGTTTTGGGGCCCAAAGAGTCGGGATTTGGGGCAAAGGGTCAAAGCTTGTTGGCAAGGGTCAAGGTTTGGGGCAAAAAGGGCCCAGGTTTTGGCCAAAGGGTCCATGTTTGGGGAAAGAAGTCGAGGTTTGAGGCTGACATGTTCGACGAGCGGGCAAAAGGTCAAGGTTTTTGGGCAAAAAGGGTCAAAGTATGGGACACACTGTCAAGATCTTGGATAAATGGATGAGGTTGGAGGGAAATGGTCAAAGCTTGATGCAAAAGGTTGAGGTTTGGGGCAAAGAGGGTTGAGGGTTGGGTCAAGGACGTGGGCTGGGTGCAGGGTCCAGGCTGGTTCAGGGGTTTGGGGAAGATTTGGGGTCCCAGCGCAGGGATGTGGGGACACGGTGCCGTGGGCAGGGCCACCACCACAACTCCAACCACCAGAACCACCAGCACCACCACCTTTTGTGCAGTAGTAGGTGGCCGTGTCGTCGGCCCTGAGGCTGTTCATCTGCAGCTTGAGCGTGCTCTGGGAGTTGTCCCTGGAGATGGTGAAGCGCCCTTGCACCGCTGACGCGTAGTTTGGGTTGCTGCCATCGCTCTTAATGCTCGCGACGAGCTCGAGCCCCTTCCCGGGCGCCTGTCGCACCCAGTACATGGCGGAGCTGCTGATGGAGATGCCGGAGCCCTTGCAGAGGAGCCGCAGGGCTGGGTTTTGGGGCAAAAGGCGGGGATTTGGGCAGCGCGCAAGGATTTGCTCTCGTTGCAAAGGACCAGGATGGGTGCAAGAGGTCCGGGCTGGGTGTAACGGGTCGAGGCTGAGGGCGAGGGTCTGGGGGTGGGGGAGGGATGCGGGCTGGGTGCCGGGGATCCGGCCGGTGGCTGTTCATCTGCGGCGTGACCGCGCTGCGGGACGGCGAAGCGCCCTGGCGGCGCCGGCGCGTAGCCTGCGCTCCCAGCACCGTTGGTGCCGGAGAGAAGCCAGGACTAAACCAACGGAGCCCGCTCGGCCGCTGGCCGTAGGTCACCGGGCACCCGTCCCCGAGAGAAGGGAAGCGCAGAAGCGCCGGAGCGACTCGACGAGCCCCATCAAGCCAGAGAGCGCTTCGAGCCGCGAGTCAGCTCTGCTAATTAGCGCGGCCGGAGCGACCCGCGGAGCAGAAGCAGCCCCCTACTCCCACGCCCCCCGCCCCCCGTCCGTCCCTCGGCGCCCGCGGTGAAAAGACCGGACGCCGTGGCTGGAAGCGGAGAAGGGGACGGAGCGAGGAGCGAGAAAAGCGCGGGGGAACCTGGCGCAGTTCTAAAAGCGGATGCGAAAGCGCCGGCCACAGCTGCGTGGCAGGCAGAAATGCTTCACGCGGGATCCCCGAGGGGTGCGAGCGGCGTGCGGCCAGCGGCGAGCAGCCAGCTCTGCGCAGACCCGACGGAAACAAATCTCTCGGCTCGGGGTGTTCTGGGCTCTTTGCGCAGCGGGGCCGGAACCCCGTTTGGGGAGGAAACGGTCAATATTTGCCCCGTGCTCGAGCCCCTTCCGGGGCATCTGTGGCCCCAAAACTCCCCGGGGTCTGCTGGGGGCGAAGGTGCGGCGCGTGTGGGAGGCGGCTCAGGCAGGGCTCGGGCCTGAGGGCAGGTTTTGGGGCGGCTGGGCACAGGGCTTGGGGCTGAGGAGGGGGGATTTGGGCAGCTGAGGGCAGGTTTTGGGGTGCCTGGGCTGGAGCAGGCAGGGTGCAGGGCCGGGCTCTGGGTGGCCGGGGCAGGAGCCGGGCAGGGGATGCGGGTAGCGTGTGCCGCCATCGCTTTCAATACCCGCGACCCTTTCGAGCCCCTTCCCGGGCGCCTGTCGCCCCCAAAGCATCCAGGTGCTGCTGAAGGTGAAGCCGGAGGCCTTGCAGAGGAGGGTGAGGGACCCCCCGGGTGGCTGGAGGCCCCCTCCGGACTCGACCAGCTGCCCTGGGCAGGGGTAGAAGGGGAGACACCCCCACCCACGTCCCCCTCTTCCTCGCTCCAGGCTGGCAGCAGCCTCGGGGGAGCCAATCTTGGGGTGCTGGGGGGGTGTGGGCACAGGGTTAGAGGGGTCTGGGCTGGGTGCGAGGCTCCAGGGCTTGGAGCAGAAGCTCTGAGCATCGTAGAGGCGTCCAGGCTGGTTGCAAGGGTGTGGGGTTGGAGGAGGGGGCTGGGACGGGTGCCGGGTCTTGGCTTGGGGACAAGATCTGGGTGAGGTGCAGGGGTCTGGCCTTGGAGAAGAAGTCTGGGCTGGGTCCCGGGGTTTTGGGAAGGCACTGGGATGCGGCGCAAATGGTTGAAATTTGGGCAAAAATGGTCAACGCGAGGCCAAACGGTCAAGATTGGGGTTAAATTGCTGAGGCTGGGGGCAACGGTTGAGGAATGGGGCCGACATGTGGAAGGTCTTGGACAAAAATGGTCAAGGTTTTGGGCAAAGGGTCAACGCTCGATGTAAACGCTTGAGGTTTGGGGCAAACTGTTGAGTTTGGGGGCCAAAATAGTCAAGATTTGGGGCAATATCCAAAGCTTGGTACCAATGGTGGAGGTTTGGGGCAAGGAAAAAGGGTAAAGATTTGAGGCAAATGTTTGAGGTTTCAGGCAAAAAGGGTCAAAGCTTGAGGGAAACTGTCAAGACACGGATTCAGTGGTGCGGGTTGGAGGGAAATGGTCAAAGCTTGATGCAAAAGGTTGAGGTTTGGGGCAAAGAAGGTTGAGGGTTGGGTCAAGGACGTGGGCTGGGTGCAGGGTCCAGGCTGGTTCAGGGGATTTGGGAAGATTTGGGGACCCAGCGCAGGGATGTGGGGACACGGTGCCGCGGTCGGGGCCACCATCATAAGCAGAACCAGAACCATAACCATCAGCATCTTTCGCGCAGTAGTAGGTGGCCGTGTCGTCGGCCCTGAGGCTGTTCATCTGCAGCTTGAGCGTGCTCTGGGAGTTGTCCTTGGAGATGGTGAAGCGCCCTTTGACCGCCGACGCGTAAGCTGTGTTGCTACCACTGTAGCTAATACCCGCGACGTATTCGAGCCCCTTCCCGGGCGCCTGTCGCACCCATGCCATGGCGTTGCTGCTGAAGGTGAAGCCGGAGGCCTTGCAGAGGAGGGTGAGGGACCCCCCGGGTGGCTGGAGGCCCCCTCCGGACTCGACCAGCTGCACGGCCGCCCGCAGCCCTGGGGAAGGAGGAAGGACACAATTGAGTCGCCCGCTCCCGCCATCGCCCTCCAGCTCCGCGCCCGGGCAGGGAGGGAGGGAGGGAGGGGGTGAGCGGGGCTGGGTCCTACCTGGGAGGGCTGCCAGGAGGAGGAGGAGGAGGCAGGTGGAGGGGGGCTGCTGGGGGACGTGTCCTGCTGGGGGGGTCCTCTGTGCCCAGGGGGGCTCCAGTGGGGCAGGGGGAGGGTTCAAGCAGAGGAGGGGGCAGGGGACAAACACGGTCAGGGTTTTGGGATAACAGAGGTGAGGTTTGGGGCAAATGGTTGAAGTTTGGGACAAACAGCCTGATTTGGGCAAAACGATTGAGATTTGGGGCAAAAATGTTCCAATTTGGGGAACAATGGTCAAGCTTTCGGGTAAAGAGTTGAGTTTTGGGGCAAAAATCATCGAGATTTGACATAAGTGGTCAAAGCTTTGTGTAAATGGTTGAAGTTTAGGGCAAAAATGTTTCAGATTTGGGGCAAAATGTCAAGATTTGGGTTGAACGGTTGAGGTTTGGGGTGAAAAGGTTGAGGGCTGGGGCAAAAATGGTCAATGTTTTGGGCAAACGGTCAAAGCTCGGTAGAAACGGTTGAGGGTTCTGGCCGATGGTTGAGTTAAGGTGCAAAAATAGTCAAGGTTTTTGGATAACACAGGTGAGGTTTGGGGCAAATGGTTGAGTTTTGGGGCCCAAAGAGTCGGGATTTGGGGCAAAGGGTCAAAGCTTGTTGGAAAGGGTCAAGGTTTGGGGCAAAAAGGGCCCAGGTTTTGGCCAAAGGGTCCATGTTTGGGGAGAGAAGTCGAGGTTTGAGGCTAAAACATGTTCGACGGGCGGGCAAAAGGTCAAGGTTTTTGGGCAAAAAGGGTCAAAGTATGGGACACACTGTCAAGATCTTGGATAAATGGATTTGGTTTGAGGGAAATGGTCAAAGCTTGATGCAAAAGGTTGAGGTTTGGGGCAAAGAGATGATGTGTGGGACAAGGACGTGGGCTGGGTGCAGGGTCCGGGCTGGTTCAGGGGTTTTGGGAAGATTTGGGGACCCAGCGCAGGGATGTGGGGACACGGTGCCGCGGTTGGGGCCACCACCATAACCAGCACCACCACCAGCACCACCACCAGCATAACCATAACCACCAGCACCACCATAACCATAAGCAGCTTTCGCGCAGTAGTAGGTGGCCGTGTCGTCGGCCCTGAGGCTGTTCATCTGCAGCTTGAGCGTGCTCTGGGAGTTGTCCCTGGAGATGGTGAAGCGCCCTTTGACCGCCGACGCGTAGCTTGTGCTGCTACCATCGCTGCTAATACCCGCGACCCTTTCGAGCCCCTTCCCGGGCGCCTGTCGCACCCAGTACATGGCGGAGCTGCTGGTGGAGATGCCGGAGCCCTTGCAGAGGAGCCGCAGGGCTGGGTTTTGGGGCAAAAGGCGGGGATTTGGGCAGCGCGCAAGGATTTGCTCTCGTTGCAAAGGACCAGGATGGGTGCAAGAGGTCCGGGCTGGGTGTAACGGGTCGAGGCTGAGGGCGAGGGTCTGGGGGTGGGGGAGGGATGCGGGCTGGGTGCCGGGGATCCGGCCGGTGGCTGTTCATCTGCGGCGTGACCGCGCTGCGGGACGGCGAAGCGCCCTGGCGGCGCCGGCGCGTAGCCTGCGCTCCCAGCGCCGTTGGTGCCGGAGAGAAGCCAGGACTAAACCAACGGAGCCCGCTCGGCCGCTGGCCGTAGGTCACCGGGCACCCGTCCCCGAGAGAAGGGAAGCGCAGAAGCGCCGGAGCGACTCGACGAGCCCCATCAAGCCAGAGAGCGCTTCGAGCCGCGAGTCAGCTCTGCTAATTAGCGCGGCCGGAGCGACCCGCGGAGCAGAAGCAGCCCCCTACTCCCACGCCCCCCGCCCCCCGTCCGTCCCTCGGCGCCCGCGGTGAAAAGACCGGACGCCGTGGCTGGAAGCGGAGAAGGGGACGGAGCGAGGAGCGAGAAAAGCGCGGGGGAACCTGGCGCAGTTCTAAAAGCGGATGCGAAAGCGCCGGCCACAGCTGCGTGGCAGGCAGAAATGCTTCGCGCGGGATCCCCGAGGGGTGCGAGCGGCGTGCGGCCAGCGGCGAGCAGCCAGCTCTGCACAGACCCGACGGAAACAAATCTCTCGGCTCGGGGTGTTCTGGGCTCTTTGCGCAGCAGGGCCGGAACCCCGTTTGGGGAGGAAACGGTCAATATTTGCCCCGTGCTCGAGCCCCTTCCCGGGCGCCTGTCGCCCCCAAAGCATCCGGGGGCTGCTGAAGGTGAAGCCGGAGACCAGCAAATGGTTGAAGTCTGGGGCAAAAATGGTGGAGTTCTGGGGCAAACGAGCAACATTTGGGTTGAACATTTGAGGTTTGGGACAAATGTTTGAGTTTTGGGGCAACAAGGGTCAAGGTTTTGGGGACATGTTCAAAGTTTGGTGCAAATGGTCGAGGTTTGGGGTAAAAAGGGTCGAGATTTGGGGCAAAGAGTTCCGGTTTTAAGGCCAAAAGGGTCAAAGTTTGGAGGAAAGTGTCATGATTTGGGGTTCAATGGTCGAGGTTTGAGGCCAAAAGGTCAAGGTTTGAGGCAAACGGTTGAGGGTTGGGTCAAGGACGTGGGCTGGGTGCAGGGTCCAGGCTGGTTCAGGGGTTTGGGGAAGATTTGGGGACCCAGCGCAGGGATGTGGGGACACGGTGCCGCGGTCGGGGCCACCACCACAACCACCACCATAACCAGAACCACAAGCACCAGCAGCTTTCGCGCAGTAGTAGGTGGCCGTGTCGTCGGCCCTGAGGCTGTTCATCTGCAGCTTGAGCGTGCTCTGGGAGTTGTCCCTGGAGATGGTGAAGCGCCCTTGCACCGCCGACGCGTAGCTTGGGTAACTACCATCGTTGTCAATACTCGCGACGTATTCGAGCCTCTTCCCGGGTGCCTGTCACACCCAGAACATGCCCTTGCTGCTGAAGGTGAAGCCGGAGGCCTTGCAGAGGAGGGTGAGGGACCCCCCAGGTGGCTGGAGGCCACAGTTGAGGTTTCAGGTAACTGTTGAGGTCTGGGGCAAAAATGCTCGAATTTTTGGGCCAAGAGTCAAGATCTGGGTGAAGTGGTTGAGGTTTGAGGCAAAAATGGTCAAATGTTGGGTGAGAACTGGTCAAGGTGTTGGGCAAAGGGTCAATGCTTGCTGCAAACCATTGAGAGTTCGAGGCAACGGTTGAGTTTTGGGGCCCAGAGAGTCGGGATTTGGGGCAAAGGGTCAAAGCTTGTTGGCAAGGGTCAAGGTTTGGGGCAAAAAGGGCCCAGGTTTTGGCCAAAGGGTCCATGTTTGGGGAGAGAAGTTGAGGTTTGAGGCTGACATGTTCGACGAGCGGGCAAAAGGTCAAGGTTTTTGGGCAAAAAGGGTCAAAGTATGGGACACACTGTCAAGATCTTGGATAAATGGATGAGGTTTGAGGGAAATGGTCAAAGCTTGATGCAAAAGGTTGAGGTTTGGGGCAAAGAGTTGGGGGTTGGGTCAAGGACGTGGGCTGGGTGCAGGGTCCGGGCTGGTTCAGGGGTTTGGGGAAGATTTGGGGTCCCAGCGCAGGGATGTGGGGACACGGTGCCTGGGTTGGGGCCACCACCATAAGCACCACAAGCACCACCATAACCATCAGTTCTTTTCGCGCAGTAGTAGGTGGCCGTGTCGTCGGCCCTGAGGCTGTTCATCTGCAGCTTGAGCGTGCTCTGGGAGTTGTCCCTGGAGATGGTGAAGCGCCCTTGCACCGCCGACGCGTAGTATGTGTTGCTGCCAGTGCTGTAAATAGTTGCGACCCACTCGAGACCTTTCCCGGGCGTCTGTCGCACCCAAACCATGTTGTAGCTGCTGAAGGTGAAGCCGGAGGCCTTGCAGAGGAGGGTGAGGGACCCCCCGGGTGGCTGGAGGCCCCCTCCGGACTCGACCAGCTGCCCTGGGCAGGGGGCAGAAGGGGAGACACCCCCACCCACGTCCCCCTCTTCCTCGCTCCAGGCTGGTAGCAGCTTCAGGGGCCCCAAATCTTGGGGTGCTGGGGGGGTGTGGGCACAGGGTTAGAGGGGTCTGGGCTGGGTGCGAGGCTCCAGGGCTTGGAGCAGAAGCTCTGAGCATCGTAGAGGCGTCCAGGCTGGTTGCAAGGGTGTGGGGTTGGAGGAGGGGGCTGGGACGGGTGCCGGGTCTTGGCTTGGGGACAAGATCTGGGTGAGGTGCAGGGGTCTGGCCTTGGAGAAGAAGTCTGGGCTGGGTCCCGGGGTTTTGGGAAGGCACTGGGATGTGGCGCAAATGGTTGAAATTTGGGCAAAAATGGTCAACGCGAGGCCAAACGGTCAAGATTGGGGTTAAATTGCTGAGGCTGGGGGCAACGGTTGAGGAATGGGGCCGACATGTGGAAGGTCTTGGACAAAAATGGTCAAGGTTTTGGGCAAAGGGTCAACGCTCGATGTAAACGCTTGAGGTTTGGGGCAAACTGTTGAGTTTGGGGGCCAAAATAGTCAAGATTTGGGGCAATATCCAAAGCTTGGTACCAATGGTGGAGGTTTGGGGCAAGGAAAAAGGGCAAAGATTTGAGGCAAATGTTAGAGGTTTCAGGCAAAAAGGGTCAAAGCTTGAGGGAAACTGTCAAGACACGGATTCAGTGGTGCAGGTTGGAGGGAAATGGTCAAAGCTTGATGCAAAAGGTTGAGGTTTGGGGCAAAGAAGGTTGAGGGTTGGGTCAAGGATGTGGGCTGGGTGCAGGGTCCAGGCTGGTTCAGGGGATTTGGGAAGATTTGGGGACCCAGCGCAGGGATGTGGGGACACGGTGCCGCGGTCGGGGCCACCACCATAACCAGCACCACCACCAGCATAACCATAACCACAAGCACCAGTACTTTTCGCGCAGTAGTAGGTGGCCGTGTCGTCAGCCCTGAGGCTGTTCATCTGCAGCTTGAGCGTGCTCTGGGAGTTGTCCCTGGAGATGGTGAAGCGCCCTTGCACCGCCGACGCGTAGCCTGTGCTGCTGCCATCAGTGTATGTGGTGCTACCATCACTCCAAATAGTCGCAACCCACTCGAGCCCCTTCCCGGGTGCCTGTCACACCCAACCCATGCTGTAGCTGCTGAAGTCGAAGCCGGAGGCCTTGCAGAGGAGGGTGAGGGACCCCCCGGGTGGCTGGAGGCCCCCTCCGGACTCGACCAGCTGCTCGGCCGCCCGCAGCCCTGGGGAAGGAGGAAGGACACAATTGAGTCGCCCGCTCCCGCCATCGCCCTCCAGCTCCGTGCCCGGGCAGGGAGGGAGGGAGGGAGGGGGTGAGCGGGGCTGGGTCCTACCTGGGAGGGCTGCCAGGAGGAGGAGGAGGAGGAGGAGGCAGGTGGAGGGGGGCTGCTGGGGGACGTGTCCTGCTGGGGGGGTCCTCTGTGCCCAGGGGGGCTCCAGTGGGGCAGGGGGAGGGTTCAAGCAGAGGAGGGGGCAGGGGACAAACACGGTCAGGGTTTTGGGATAACAGAGTTGAGGTTTGGGGCAAATGGTTGAGGTTTGGGCAGTCTGATGAGGGTCAAACCTTTGAGGTTTGGGGTAAAATTGTTCCAGTTTCAGGGAAAAATGGTCAAGGTTGGGGATAAATTGTTGAGGTTTGGGGCAAAAACCATCGAGGTTTGAGGAAAATGGTCAAAGCTGGGTGGAAATGGTTGAGGTTTGGGGCGATTCTGCTTAAGATTTGGGACAAGCGGTCAAGATTTGGGTGAAACAGTGGAGGTTTGGGGCAAATGCCTGAGGTTTGGGGCCAAAATTGTCAAGGTTTTGGGATAACAGAGTTGAGGTTTGGGACAAACGGTGATGATTTGGGTGAAATGGTGGAGTTTTGGGTCAAATGGTTGAGGACTTGACTATTTGTGTCCAAAGTCTTGGGAAAGGGTGAAAGCTCGATGCAAACGATTGGGGTTTTGGGCCAAGGGTTGAGTTTTGGGGCAGAAACAGTCAAGGTTTTGGGCAAACTGTCAAAGGTGGATGCAAACGGTCAAGGTTTGGGGAAAGAAGTAGAGGTTTAGAGCAAAGGCAATCAAGGGTTGGTCCAATATGGTTGAGGGTTTGGGCCAAAATTGTTGAGTTTTGGGGCCAAAATGGTAAGATTTGTTGAAAAATTGTTCAAAGTTTAGGGTAAAGAGTTGAGTTTTGGGGCAAAAACACGGGAGGTTTGAGGTAAACAGTCCAAGCTTGGAGCAAATGGTTGAAGTCTGGGTCAAAAATGGTGGAGTTCTGGGGCAGACGAGCAACATTTGGGTTGAACATTTGAGGTTTGGGACAAATGTTTGAGTTTTGGGGCAACAAGGGTCAAGGTTTCGAGGACATGTTCAAAGTTTGGTGCAAATGGTCGAGGTTTGGGGTAAAAAGGGTCGAGATTTGGGGCAAAGAGTTCCGGTTTTAAGGCCAAAAGGGTCAAAGTTTGGAGGAAAGTGTCATGATTTGGGGTTCAATGGTCGAGGTTTGAGGCCAAAAGGTCAAGGTTTGAGGCAAACGGTTGAGGGTTGGGTCAAGGACGTGGGCTGGGTGCAGGGTCCAGGCTGGTTCAGGGGTTTGGGGAAGATTTGGGGACCCAGCGCAGGGATGTGGGGACACGGTGCCGCGGTCGGGGCCACCACCACAACCACCAGCATAACCATAACCACCATCACCAGCAGCTTCTTTCGCGCAGTAGTAGGTGGCCGTGTCGTCGGCCCTGAGGCTGTTCATCTGCAGCTTGAGCGTGCTCTGGGAGTTGTCCCTGGAGATGGTGAAGCGCCCTTTGACCGCCGACGCGTAGCCTGTGCTGCTACCATCGCTCTTAATACTCGCGACGTATTCGAGCCCCTTCCCGGGCGCCTGTCGCACCCAGAGCATGCCGTTGCTGCTGAAGGTGAAGCCGGAGGCCTTGCAGAGGAGGGTGAGGGACCCCCCGGGTGGCTGGAGGCCCCCTCCGGACTGGACCAGCTGCCCTGGGCAGGGGGCAGAAGGGGAGACACCCCCACCCACGTCCCCCTCTTCCTCCCTCCAGGCTGGTAGCAGCCTCGGGGGAGCCAATCTTGGGGTGCTGGGGGGGTCTGGGCTGGGTGCGAGGGTCTGAGTGGGTGCAAAACGGTGAAGATGTTGGGGTAAGACAGTTGAGATTTGGGGCAAATGAAGGAAGTTTGGGCTAAAGGCTCAAGATGTGGGTGAAATGGTTGAGGTTTGGATCGCAATGGTCAAGGTTGGGGGCACAAAGGCTCAGATTTCGGGGAGAAATTCATCAAGGTTCGAGGTAAAGAGTTGAGGTTTGGGGCCAAAAGAGTCGAGGTTTCAGGTCACTGTTGAGGTCTGGGGCAAAACCGGTCGAACTGTTGGGCCAAGAGTCAAGATTTGGGTGAAGTGGTTGAGGTTTGGGGCAAATGGTTGAGGGCTGGGTGAGAACTGGTCAAGGTGTTGGGCAAAGGGTCAATGCTTGCTGCAAACCATTGAGAGTTCGAGGCAACGGTTGAGTTTTGGGGCCCAAAGAGTCGGGATTTGGGGCAAAGGGTCAAAGCTTGTTGGAAAGGGTCAAGGTTTGGGGCAAAAAGGGCCCAGGTTTTGGCCAAAGGGTCCATGTTTGGGGAGAGAAGTTGAGGTTTGAGGCTGACATGTTCGACGAGCGGGCAAAAGGTCAAGGTTTTTGGGCAAAAAGGGTCAAAGTATGGGACACACTGTCAAGATCTTGGATAAATGGATTTGGTTGGAGGGAAATGGTCAAAGCTTGATGCAAAAGGTTGAGGCTTGGGGCAAAGAGTTGATGTGTGGGTCAAGGACGTGGGCTGGGTGCAGGGTCCAGGCTGGTTCAGGGGTTTGGGGAAGATTTGGGGACCCAGCGCAGGGATGTGGGGACACGGTGCCACGGTCGGGGCCACCAGCATAACTAGTACCACCACACCAACCACTACCATCGCTTTTCGCGCAGTAGTAGGTGGCCGTGTCGTCGGCCCTGAGGCTGTTCATCTGCAGCTTGAGCGTGCTCTGGGAGTTGTCCTTGGAGATGGTGAAGCGCCCTTTGACCGCCGACGCGTAGCCTGTGCTGCTACCACCACTGTTAATACTCGCGACGAACTCGAGCCCCTTCCCGGGCGCCTGTCGCACCCAACCCATGCCGTAGCTGCTGAAGGTGAAGCCGGAGGCCTTGCAGAGGAGGGTGAGGGACCCCCCGGGTGGCTGGAGGCCCCCTCCGGACTCGACCAGCTGCACGGCCGCCCGCAGCCCTGGGGAAGGAGGAAGGACACAATTGAGTCGCCCGCTCCCGCCATCGCCCTCCAGCTCCGTGCCCGGGCAGGGAGGGAGGGAGGGGGTGAGCGGGGCTGGGTCCTACCTGGGAGGGCTGCCAGGAGGAGGAAGAGGAGGCAGGTGGAGGGGGGCTGCTGGGGGACGTGTCCTGCTGGGGGGGTCCTCTGTGCCCAGGGGGGCTCCAGTGGGGCAGGGGGAGGGTTCAAGCAGAGGAGGGGGCAGGGGACAAACACGGTCAGGGTTTTGGGATAACACAGTTGAGGATTGGGGTAAATGGTCAGCTTTGGGCCAAAAATGGTCCAATTTGGGGCATAATGGTCAAATTTAGGACAAAATGGTCCAAGTATCAGGTAAAGAGTTGGTGTTTGGTGCCAAAACAGTCAAGGTTTGTGGTAAATGGTCAACGGTTGCTGCAAGTCATCGCAGTTTGGGGCACAAATGGTTGAGGTTTAGGTGAAATGGTCAAGATTTGGGTTGCACGGTTGAGGTGTTGGGCAAATGGTTGAGGTTTGGAACAAACGGGTCGAGATTTGGGTCAAAGGGTTGATTTTTGGGTTAAATGGTTGACGATCGGGGCAAAAGCTTGAGAGTTGGGTGAGAACTGGTCAAGGTGTTGGGCAAAGGGTCAATGCTTGCTGCAAACCATTGAGAGTTCGAGGCAACGGTTGAGTTTTGGGGCCCAAAGAGTCGGGATTTGGGGCAAAGGGTCAAAGCTTGTTGGCAAGGGTCAAGGTTTGGGGCAAAAAGGGCCCAGGTTTTGGCCAAAGGGTCCATGTTTGGGGAGAGAAGTTGAGGTTTGAGGCTGACATGTTCGACGGGCGGGCAAAAGGTCAAGGTTTTTGGGCAAAAAGGGTCAAAGTATGGGACACACTGTCAAGATCTTGGATAAATGGATGAGGTTGGAGGGAAATGGTCAAAGCTTGATGCAAAAGGTTGAGGTTTGGGGCAAAGAGGGTTGAGGGTTGGGTCAAGGACGTGGGCTGGGTGCAGGGTCCGGGCTGGTTCAGGGGTTTGGGGAAGATTTGGGGTCCCAGCGCAGGGATGTGGGGACACGGTGCCGTGGGCAGGGCCACCACCACAACTCCAACCACCAGAACCACCAGCACCACCACCTTTTGTGCAGTAGTAGGTGGCCGTGTCGTCGGCCCTGAGGCTGTTCATCTGCAGCTTGAGCGTGCTCTGGGAGTTGTCCCTGGAGATGGTGAAGCGCCCTTTGACCGCCGATGCGTAATCTGTGTAACTGCCAGTGCTGCTAATAATCGCGACTGGTTCGAGCCCCTTCCCGGGCGCCTGTCACACCCAGAACATGGCGTAGCTGCTGAAGTCGAAGCCGGAGGCCTTGCAGAGGAGGGTGAGGGACCCCCCGGGGTTTCTGCAGGCCCCAGGGTGGGTGTGAGGAGTGAGGCTGGGTGCACAGTGCAGGGAGGAGGCTGGGCCATGGATACTCAAACAACCTGGCACCCTCCTCTGCTTGAACCCTCCCCCTGCCCCACTGGAGCCCCCCTGGGCACAGAGGACCCCCCCAGCAGGACACGTCCCCCAGCAGCCCCCCTCCACCTGCCTCCTCCTCCTCCTCCTCCTCCTGGCAGCCCTCCCAGGTAGGACCCAGCCCCGCTCACCCCCTCCCTCCCTCCCTCCCTGCCCGGGCGCGGAGCTGGAGGGCGATGGCGGGAGCGGGCGACTCAATTGTGTCCTTCCTCCTTCCCCAGGGCTGCGGGCGGCCGTGCAGCTGGTCGAGTCCGGAGGGGGCCTCCAGCCACCCGGGGGGTCCCTCACCCTCCTCTGCAAGGCCTCCGGCTTCGACTTCAGCAGCAAGGGCATGAACTGGGTGCGACAGGCGCCCGGGAAGGGGCTCGAACCAGTCGCGAGTATTAGCAGCAGTGGTAGCAGCACAGGCTACGTGTCCGCGGTCAAAGGGCGCTTCACCATCTCCAGGGACAACTCCCAGAGCACGCTCAAGCTGCAGATGAACAGCCTCAGGGCCGACGACACGGCCACCTACTACTGCGCAAAAAGTACTGGTGCTTTTGGTTATGCTGGTTGGAGTAGTGGTGGTGGCCCCGACCGCGGCACCGTGTCCCCACATCCCTGCGCTGGGTCCCCAAATCTTCCCCGAACCCCTGAACCAGCCTGGACCCTGCACCCAGCCCACGTCCTTGCCCCAAACATCCAATATTTGCCACAACACTCAACTGTTTGCATCAAGTGCTGACCATTTTCCTTAAACATCGACAATGGAACCGAAATCTTGACAGTGTGTCCCATACTTTGACCCTTTTTGCCCAAAAACCTTGACCTTTTTCCCAGCTGTCAAGCAAGTTGGCTTCAAAGCTCAACTTCTTTCCCCAAACCTGGATCATTCACCCAAAACCTCGACCGGTTTTGCCCCAAAACTCACCCGTTGGCCGAAACCTCAATCATTTGCATCAACCGTTGACAATTTGCCCAATACCTTGACCGTTTTTGACCCAACTCTCAACCATTTGCCCCAATCCTCCACCGTATAACCCAAACCTGGACATTTTGCCCAAAACCCTCAACCATTTTGTGTTCCATACTTCAAGCGTTGCCACCAAGCTTTGAGCAATTCCCTCAGACCTGGACTGGTTTTCCCCAAACCTCAACTCTTTGCCTGAAAGCTGGACCATTTTTCCCCAAATTGGACCATTTTTGCCCCAAATTTCAATCGTTTTGCCCAAATCAGGATGATTGTCCCAAACTTCAACCATTTGCCCCAAACCTCAACTGTGTTATCCCAAACCCCTGATCGTGTTTGTCCCCCTGCCCCCTCCTCTGCTTGAACCCTCCCCCTGCCCCACTGGAGCCCCCCTGGGCACAGAGGACCCCCCCAGCAGGACACGTCCCCCAGCAGCCCCCCTCCACCTGCCTCCTCCTCCTCCTCCTCCTCCTCCTGGCAGCCCTCCCAGGTAGGACCCAGCCCCGCTCACCCCCTCCCTCCCTCCCTGCCCGGGCGCGGAGCTGGAGGGCGATGGCGGGAGCGGGCGACTCAATTGTGTCCTTCCTCCTTCCCCAGGGCTGCGGGCGGCCGTGCAGCTGGTCGAGTCCGGAGGGGGCCTCCAGCCACCCGGGGGGTCCCTCACCCTCCTCTGCAAGGCCTCCGGCTTCACCTTCAGCAGCTACAGCATGCTCTGGGTGCGACAGGCACCCGGGAAGGGGCTCGAGTGGGTCGCAACTATTTACAGCGATGGCAGCAACACATGGTACACGTCGGCGGTGCAAGGGCGCTTCACCATCTCCAGGGACAACTCCCAGAGCACGCTCAAGCTGCAGATGAACAGCCTCAGGGCCGACGACACGGCCACCTACTACTGCGCAAAAAGTACTGGTGCTTGTGGTTATGGTTATACTGGTGGTGGTGCTGGTTATGGTGGTGGCCCCGACCGCGGCACCGTGTCCCCACATCCCCGCGCTGGGTCCCCAAATCTTCCCAAATCCCCTGAACCAGCCTGGACCCTGCACCCAGCCCACGTCCTTGACCCAACCCTCAACCTTCTTTGCCCCAAACCTCAACCTTTTGCATCAAGCTTTGACCATTTCCCTCCAACCTGCACCACTGAATCCGTGTCTTGACAGTTTCCCTCAAGCTTTGACCCTTTTTGCCTGAAACCTCTAACATTTGCCTCAAATCTTTGCTCTTTTTCCTTGCCCCAAACCTCCACCATTGGTACCAAGCTTTGGATATTGCCCCAAATCTTGACTATTTTGGCCCCCAAACTCAACAGTTTGCCCCAAACCTCAAGCGTTTACATCAAGCGTTGACCCTTTGCCCAAAACCTTGACCATTTTTGTCCAAGACCTTCCACATGTCGGCCCCATTCCTCAACCGTTGCCCCCAGCCTCAGCAATTTAACCCCAATCTTGACCGTTTGGCCTCGCGTTGACCATTTTTGCCCAAATTTCAACCATTTGCGCCGCATCCCAGTGCCTTCCCAAAACCCCGGGACCCAGCCCAGACTTCTTCTCCAAGGCCAGACCCCTGCACCTCACCCAGATCTTGTCCCCAAGCCAAGACCCGGCACCCGTCCCAGCCCCCTCCTCCAACCCCACACCCTTGCAACCAGCCTGGACGCCTCTACGATGCTCAGAGCTTCTGCTCCAAGCCCTGGAGCCTCGCACCCAGCCCAGACCCCTCTAACCCTGTGCCCACACCCCCCCAGCACCCCGAGATTGGCTCCCCCGAGGCTGCTGCCAGCCTGGAGCGAGGAAGAGGGGGACGTGGGTGGGGGTGTCTCCCCTTCTACCCCTGCCCAGGGCAGCTGGTCAAGTCCGGAGGGGGCCTCCAGCCACCCGGGGGGTCCCTCACCCTCCTCTGCAAGGCCTCCGGCTTCACCTTCAGCAGCACCTGGATGCTTTGGGGGCGACAGGCGCCCGGGAAGGGGCTCGAAAGGGTCGCGGGTATTGAAAGCGATGGCGGCACACGCTACCCGCATCCCCTGCCCGGCTCCTGCCCCGGCCACCCAGAGCCCGGCCCTGCACCCTGCCTGCTCCAGCCCAGGCACCCCAAAACCTGCCCTCAGCTGCCCAAATCCCCCCTCCTCAGCCCCAAGCCCTGTGCCCTGCCGCCCCAAAACCTGCCCTCAGCCCCGAGCCCTGCCTGAGCCGCCTCCCACACGCACCGCACCTTTGCCCCCAGCAGACCCTGGGGAGTTTTGGGGCCACAGATGCCCCAGAAGGGGCTTGAGCACGGGGCAAATATTGACCGTTTCCTCCCCAAACGGGGTTCCGGCCCCGCTGCGCAAAGAGCCCAGAACACCCCGAGCCGAGAGATTTCTTTCCGTCGGGTCTGCGCAGAGCTGGCTGCTCGCCGCTGGCCGCACGCCGCTCGCACCCCTCGGGGATCCCGCGTGAAGCATTTCTGCCTGCCACGCAGCTGCGGCCGGCGCTTTCGCATCCGCTTTTAGAACTGCGCCAGGTTCCCCCGCGCTTTTCTCGCTCCTCGCTCCGTCCCCTTCTCCGCTTCCAGCCACGGCGTCCGGTCTTTTCACCGCGGGCGCCGAGGGACGGACGGGGGGCGGGGGGCGTGGGAGTAGGGGGCTGCTTCTGCTCCGCGGGTCGCTCCGGCCGCGCTAATTAGCAGAGCTGACTCGCGGCTCGAAGCGCTCTCTGGCTTGATGGGGCTCGTCGAGTCGCTCCGGCGCTTCTGCGCTTCCCTTCTCTCGGGGACGGGTGCCCGGTGACCTACGGCCAGCGGCCGAGCGGGCTCCGTTGGTTTAGTCCTGGCTTCTCTCCGGCACCAACGGCGCTGGGAGCGCAGGCTACGCGCCGGCGCCGCCAGGGCGCTTCGCCGTCCCGCAGCGCGGTCACGCCGCAGATGAACAGCCACCGGCCGGATCCCCGGCACCCAGCCCGCATCCCTCCCCCACCCCCAGACCCTCGCCCTCAGCCTCGACCCGTTACACCCAGCCCGGACCTCTTGCACCCATCCTGGTCCTTTGCAACGAGAGCAAATCCTTGCGCGCTGCCCAAATCCCCGCCTTTTGCCCCAAAACCCAGCCCTGCGGCTCCTCTGCAAGGGCTCCGGCATCTCCATCAGCAGCTCCGCCATGTACTGGGTGCGACAGGCGCCCGGGAAGGGGCTCGAGCTCGTCGCGAGCATTAAGAGCGATGGCAGCAACCCAAACTACGCGTCAGCGGTGCAAGGGCGCTTCACCATCTCCAAGGACAACTCCCAGAGCACGCTCAAGCTGCAGATGAACAGCCTCAGGGCCGACGACACGGCCACCTACTACTGCACAAAAGGTGGTGGTGCTGGTGGTTCTGGTGGTTGGAGTTGTGGTGGTGGCCCTGCCCACGGCACCGTGTCCCCACATCCCTGCGCTGGGACCCCAAATCTTCCCCAAACCCCTGAACCAGCCCGGACCCTGCACCCAGCCCACGTCCTTGACCCAACCCTCAACCCTCTTTGCCCCAAACCTCAACCTTTTGCATCAAGCTTTGACCATTTCCCTCCAACCTCATCCATTTATCCAAGATCTTGACAGTGTGTCCCATACTTTGACCCTTTTTGCCCAAAAACCTTGACCTTTTGCCCGCCCGTCGAACGTGTCAGCCTCAAACCTCAACTTCTCTCCCCAAACATGGACCCTTTGGCCAAAACCTGGGCCCTTTTTGCCCCAAACCTGGACCCTTGCCAACAAGCTTTGACCCTTTGCCCCAAATCCCGACTCTTTGGGCCCCAAAACTCAACCGTTGCCTCGAACTCTCAATGGTTTGCAGCAAGCATTGACCCTTTGCCCAACACCTTGACCAGTTCTCACCCAACTCTCAAGCTTTTGCCCCGATCATCAACCATTTAACCCAAAAATCAACCCTTTGACCCAAATCTCGACCCGTTTGTTCCAAACCTCAACCATTTGCCCAACACCTCAACCGTGCAACCCAAATCTTGACCATTTCACCTAAACCTCAACCATTTGTGCCCCAAACTGCGATGACTTGCAGCAACCGTTGACCATTTACCACAAACCTTGACTGTTTTGGCACCAAACACCAACTCTTTACCTGATAGTTGGACCATTTTGTCCTAAATTTGACCATTATGCCCCAAATTGGACCATTTTTGGCCCAAAGCTGACCATTTACCCCAATCCTCAACTGTGTTATCCCAAAACCCTGACCGTGTTTGTCCCCCTGCCCCCTCCTCTGCTTGAACCCTCCCCCTGCCCCACTGGAGCCCCCCTGGGCACAGAGGACCCCCCCAGCAGGACACGTCCCCCAGCAGCCCCCCTCCACCTGCCTCCTCCTCCTCCTCCTGGCAGCCCTCCCAGGTAGGACCCAGCCCCGCTCACCCCCTCCCTCCCTCCCTCCCTCCCTGCCCGGGCGCGGAGCTGGAGGGCGATGGCGGGAGCGGGCGACTCAATTGTGTCCTTCCTCCTTCCCCAGGGCTGCGGGCGGCCGTGCAGCTGGTCGAGTCCGGAGGGGGCCTCCAGCCACCCGGGGGGTCCCTCACCCTCCTCTGCAAGGCCTCCGGCTTCGACTTCAGCAGCAAGGGCATGAACTGGGTGCGACAGGCGCCCGGGAAGGGGCTCGAGTTCGTCGCGAGTATTAGCAGCAGTGGTAGCAGCACAGGCTACGCGTCGGCGGTGCAAGGGCGCTTCACCATCTCCAAGGACAACTCCCAGAGCACGCTCAAGCTGCAGATGAACAGCCTCAGGGCCGACGACACGGCCACCTACTACTGCGCGAAAGAAGCTGCTGGTGATGGTGGTTATGGTTATGCTGGTGGTTGTGGTGGTGGCCCCGACCGCGGCACCGTGTCCCCACATCCCTGCGCTGGGTCCCCAAATCTTCCCCAAACCCCTGAACCAGCCTGGACCCTGCACCCAGCCCATGTCCTTGACCCAACCCTCAACCGTTTGCCTCAAACCTTGACCTTTTGGCCTCAAACCTCGACCATTGAACCCCAAATCATGGCAGTTTCCTCCAAACTTTGACCCTTTTGGCCTTAAAACCGGAACTCTTTGCCCCAAATCTCGACCCTTTTTACCCCAAACCTCGACCATTTGCACCAAACTTTGAACATGTCCTCGAAACCTTGACCCTTGTTGCCCCAAAACTCAAACATTTGTCCCAAACCTCAAATGTTCAACCCAAATGTTGCTCGTCTGCCCCAGAACTCCACCATTTTTGACCCAGACTTCAACCATTTGCACCAAGCTTGGACTGTTTACCTCAAACCTCCCGTGTTTTTGCCCCAAAACTCAACTCTTTACCCTAAACTTTGAACAATTTTTCAACAAATCTTACCATTTTGGCCCCAAAACTCAACAATTTTGGCCCAAACCCTCAACCATATTGGACCAACCCTTGATTGCCTTTGCTCTAAACCTCTACTTCTTTCCCCAAACCTTGACCGTTTGCATCCACCTTTGACAGTTTGCCCAAAACCTTGACTGTTTCTGCCCCAAAACTCAACCCTTGGCCCAAAACCCCAATCGTTTGCATCGAGCTTTCACCCTTTCCCAAGACTTTGGACACAAATAGTCAAGTCCTCAACCATTTGACCCAAAACTCCACCATTTCACCCAAATCATCACCGTTTGTCCCAAACCTCAACTCTGTTATCCCAAAACCTTGACAATTTTGGCCCCAAACCTCAGGCATTTGCCCCAAACCTCCACTGTTTCACCCAAATCTTGACCGCTTGTCCCAAATCTTAAGCAGAATCGCCCCAAACCTCAACCATTTCCACCCAGCTTTGACCATTTTCCTCAAACCTCGATGGTTTTTGCCCCAAACCTCAACAATTTATCCCCAACCTTGACCATTTTTCCCTGAAACTGGAACAATTTTACCCCAAACCTCAAAGGTTTGACCCTCATCAGACTGCCCAAACCTCAACCATTTGCCCCAAACCTCAACTCTGTTATCCCAAAACCCTGACCGTGTTTGTCCCCTGCCTCCTCCTCTGCTTGAACCCTCCCCCTGCCCCACTGGAGCCCCCCTGGGCACAGAGGACCCCCCCAGCAGGACACGTCCCCCAGCAGCCCCCCTCCACCTGCCTCCTCCTCCTCCTCCTGGCAGCCCTCCCAGGTAGGACCCAGCCCCGCTCACCCCCTCCCTCCCTCCCTCCCTGCCCGGGCGCGGAGCTGGAGGGCGATGGCGGGAGCGGGCGACTCAATTGTGTCCTTCCTCCTTCCCCAGGGCTGCGGGCGGCCGAGCAGCTGGTCGAGTCCGGAGGGGGCCTCCAGCCACCCGGGGGGTCCCTCACCCTCCTCTGCAAGGCCTCCGGCTTCACCTTCAGCAGCTACGCCATGTTCTGGGTGTGACAGGCGCCCGGGAAGGGGCTCGAGTGGGTCGCAACTATTTACAGCGATGGCAGCAGCACATACTACGCGTCGGCGGTGCAAGGGCGCTTCACCATCTCCAGGGACAACTCCCAGAGCACGCTCAAGCTGCAGATGAACAGCCTCAGGGCCGACGACACGGCCACCTACTACTGCGCGAAAAGTACTGGTGCTTGTGGTTATGGTTATGCTGGTGGTGGTGCTGGTTATGGTGGTGGCCCCGACCGCGGCACCGTGTCCCCACATCCCTGCGCTGGGTCCCCAAATCTTCCCAAATCCCCTGAACCAGCCTGGACCCTGCACCCAGCCCACGTCCTTGACCCAACCCTCAACCTTCTTTGCCCCAAACCTCAACCTTTTGCATCAAGCTTTGACCATTTCCCTCCAACCTGCACCACTGAATCCGTGTCTTGACAGTTTCCCTCAAGCTTTGACCCTTTTTGCCTGAAACCTCTAACATTTGCCTCAAATCTTTACCCTTTTTCCTTGCCCCAAACCTCCACCATTGGTACCAAGCTTTGGATATTGCCCCAAATCTTGACTATTTTGGCCCCCAAACTCAACAGTTTGCCCCAAACCTCAAGCGTTTACATCGAGCGTTGACCCTTTGCCCAAAACCTTGACCATTTTTGTCCAAGACCTTCCACATGTCGGCCCCATTCCTCAACCGTTGCCCCCAGCCTCAGCAATTTAACCCCAATCTTGACCGTTTGGCCTCGCGTTGACCATTTTTGCCCAAATTTCAACCATTTGCGCCGCATCCCAGTGCCTTCCCAAAACCCCGGGACCCAGCCCAGACTTCTTCTCCAAGGCCAGACCCCTGCACCTCACCCAGATCTTGTCCCCAAGCCAAGACCCGGCACCCGTCCCAGCCCCCTCCTCCAACCCCACACCCTTGCAACCAGCCTGGACGCCTCTACGATGCTCAGAGCTTCTGCTCCAAGCCCTGGAGCCTCGCACCCAGCCCAGACCCCTCTAACCCTGTGCCCACACCCCCCCAGCACCCCGAGATTTGGGGCCCCTGAAGCTGCTGCCAGCCTGGAGCGAGGAAGAGGGGGACGTGGGTGGGGGTGTCTCCCCTTCTACCCCTGCCCAGGGCAGCTGGTCGAGTCTGGAGGGGGCCTCCAGCCACCCGGGGGGTCCCTCACCCTCCTCTGCAAGGCCTCCGGCTTCACCTTCAGCAGCTACAGCATGCAATGGATCCGACAGGCGCCCGGGAAGGGGCTCGAGTGGGTCGCGGGTATTCACAGCAGTGGCGGTTACACATACTACGCGTCGGCGGTCAAAGGGCGCTTCACCATCTCCAGGGACAACTCCCAGAGCACGCTCAAGCTGCAGATGAACAGCCTCAGGGCCGACGACACGGCCACCTACTACTGCGCGAAAGCTGCTGGTGGTTATTGTGGTGGTGCTGGTTATGCTGGTGGCCCCAACCGCGGCACCGTGTCCCCACATCCCTGCGCTGGGTCCCCAAATCTTCCCAAAACCCCTGAACCAGCCTGGACCCTGCACCCAGCCCACGTCCTTGACCCAACCCTCAACTCTTTGCCCCAAGCCTCAGCCTTTTGCATCAAGCTTTGACCATTTCCCTCAAACCTCATCCATTTATCCAAGATCTTGACAGTGTGTCCCATACTTTGACCCTTTTTGCCCAAAAACCTTGACCTTTTGCCCGCCCGTCGAACATGTCAGCCTCAAACCTCGACTTCTTTCCCCAAACATGGACCCTTTGGCCAAAACCTGGGCCCTTTTTGCCCCAAACCTGGACCCTTGCCAACAAGCTTTGACCCTTTGCCCCAAATCCCGACTCTTTGGGCCCCAAAACTCAACCGTTGCCTCGAACTCTCAATGGTTTGCAGCAAGCATTGACCCTTTGCCCAACACCTTGACCAGTTCTCACCCAACATTTGACCATTTTTGCCTCAAACCTCAACCACTTCACCCAGATCTTGACTCTTGGCCCAAAAATTCGAGCATTTTTGCCCCAGACCTCAACAGTGACCTGAAACCTCAACTGTTTTGGCCCCAAACCTCAACTCTTTACCTCGAACCTTGATGAATTTCTCCCCGAAATCTGAGCCTTTGTGCCCCCAACCTTGACCATTGCGATCCAAACCTCAACCATTTCACCCACATCTTGAGCCTTTAGCCCAAACTTCCTTCATTTGCCCCAAATCTCAACTGTCTTACCCCAACATCTTCACCGTTTAGCACCCAGCCCAGACCCCTCTAACCCTGTGCCCAGACCCCCCCAGCACCCCAAGATTGGCTCCCCCGAGGCTGCCGCCAGCCTGGAGGGAGGAAGAGGGGGACGTGGGTGGGGGTGTCTCCCCTTCTGCCCCCTGCCCAGGGCAGCTGGTCGAGTCCGGAGGGGGCCTCCAGCCACCCGGGGGGTCCCTCACCCTCCTCTGCAAGGCCTCCGGCTTCACCTTCAGCAGCACCTACATGAGTTGGGTGCGACAGGCGCCCGGGAAGGGGCTCAAATACGTCGCGGGTATCTATAGCAGTGGCAGCAGCCCAAGCTACGCGTCGGCAGTGCAAGGGCGCTTCACCATCTCCAGGGACAACTCCCAGAGCACGCTCAAGCTGCAGATGAACAGCCTCAGGGCCGACGACACGGCCACCTACTACTGCGCAAAAGCTTCTGGTACTGGTGCTAGTGGTGGCCCCGACCGCGGCACCGTGTCCCCACATCCCTGCGCTGGGTCCCCAAATCTTCCCCAAACCCCTGAACCAGCCTGGACCCTGCACCCAGCCCACGTCCTTGACCCAACCCTCAACCATTTGCCCCAAACCTCAGTCTTTTTCATCAAACTTTGACCACTTACCCCAAACCTCAACCATTTAACCAAAATCTTGACCGTTTGCCCCAAATCACAGCCTTATTTGCCTAACACCTCATCCATTACCCCCAGCTTTGCCCCAAACCTTGACTCTTTCCACCAAGCTTTGACCGGTTGCCCCAAACCTCGACTCTTTTGGCCCTAAAATTACACTCTTTACCCTAAACCTTGACTAAGTTTTCCCCACATTGGACCATTTTTGCCCCTCACCTTCACCATTCCCCCCAAATCTCCAGCATTTGGGGCCTAAACCTCAACCGTTGGCTCCAATACTTGACCGTGTTTGCTCCAAACCTCACCTTTTCCCCCAAAACTCCACCGTTTCCAACATGCTTTGACTCTTTGCCCAAAACCTGGGCTGTTTTTACCCAAAAACTGAACCGTTGGCCTCATCTCCCAATCGTTTCCATTGAACTTTGACCTTCTGCCCTAAACTTGGACCATTTTTGACAGAAACCTCAACCGTTTGCCTCAAAACCCCGATGTTTACCGCAAATCTCAACCGTTTACCCCAATCTTTGACCATTTTTGCCCCAAACCTTGACGATTCGCCCCAAAATCTTGACTCTTTTTGCCCCAAACCGTCAACATCTGCACCAATCTTTGACTGTTTCCCTCAGACCTTGACTGGTGTTGCCCAAAATCTCAACTCTTTGCCCCAAACCTTAACCATTTCCTTCAAACCTTGACCGTTTTTTCCAAATCTTGAGTTTTTTGCCCCAAATCTCAAATGTTTCGCCCCAAATATCAACCATTTTCACCTTAAACCTCAAGCATTTGCCCTAAATCTCAAGAATTCACCCCAGATCTCAACCATTTTGCCCCAAATATTGACTATTTGCCCAAAATCTCAACAATTCGCCCCAGATCTCGACCATTTGCCCCAAATCTTGACTGTTTGCCCCAAATCTCGTTCATTTTTGCCCAAAATCTCAACCGTTTACCTCAAACCTCGACCATTTGCCTCAAACTTTGATCATTTCTTCCAAATCTTGATTTTTTTGCCCCAAATCTCGAATGTTTCGCCCCAAATATCAACCATTTTTGCCCAAATCTCAACCATTTGCCCCAAATCTTGACCATTTACCCCAAATTTCAACCATTTTTACCAAATCTTGTCCATTTTTGCCCAAATCTTGACCATTTGCCCCAAATCTCGACCATTTTTTACCAAATCTTGACATTTTTGCCCAAATCTTGACTATTTGCCCCAAATCTCGACCATTTTTTACCAAATCTTGACATTTTTGCCCCAAATCTCAACCATTTACCCCAAATCTTGACCATTTTTACCAAATCTCGGCCATTTTTGCCCAAATCTCGACTGTTTTCCCCCAAATCTCGACCAATCCCGGCACCTTCCGGATGCCCCGATCCTGGATCCCTGCTGGATACCCCGACCCTGGCCCTAATACACTTAATTATTAGCCTTAATTAAGAGGGGTTGGGTGATAAATTTAATTAGTAACCCTAATACACTTAATTATTAGCCCTAATGGCCTATTTATTAGCCCTAAAGACCTAATTATTAGCCCTAATAGCCTAATTATTAGCTCTAATTTAGGGTGAGTGGGGGATAAATTTAATTATTAGCCCTAATTGACTTAATTATTAGCCCTAATTTATGGAGAGGGGAATAAATTTAATTATGAGGCTTGATAAACTTAATTATTAGCCCTAATAGACTTAATTAATAGCCCTAATTTAGGGTGGTGGGGGGCATAGATTTAATTATAAGTCCTGATAGATGTAATTATTAGCCCTAATGACCTAATTATTAGCCCTAATTTAGGAGGAATGGAGGATAAATTTAAATATAAACACTAATTGACTTAATTATTAGCCCTAATGTGTGGAGGGGGGGAATAAATTTAATTATAAGGCCTAATGGACTTAATTATTAGCCCTAATGACCTAATTATTAGCCCTAATTTAGGAAGGATGGGGGATAAATTTAAGTATCAGCCCTAATGGACTTAATTATTAGCCCTAAGGTATGGAGGGGGGGAATAAATTTAATTAGGAGGCCTAATAAACTTAATTATTAGCCCTAATGACCTAATTATTAGCCCTAATTTAGGACAAAGGGGGGAGAAATTTAATTATCATCCCCAACGAACTTAATTATTAGCCCTAATTTAGGAGGGCTGGGGAATAAATTTAATTACAAGCCCTAATGGATGAAATTATTAGCTCTAATAACCTCATTATTAGCCCTAATACAGGAGGGCTGAGGGATAAATTTAATTAGGAGGCCTAATAAACTCAATCATTAGCCTTAATGTCCAGAGGAGCGGAATAAATTTAATTACGAGGCCTAATAAACTGAATTATTAGCCCTAATAAATTTAATTATTAGCTCTAATTTAGGAGCCTGGGGCCAAAAGTTAATTTTTTTTAAAGCCCAAAGACGCTTAATTAGCCCAAATAAATTTTCAGCCCGCGATTCAGGTGCCGAGAGCAACAGCTGGAATCAGAAAAACAGAAAAACAACCTGAAAACGAGAATTTGGGGCAAAAAAAGCCCTTTTTGGGGTTTCGGGTCGATTAATAGTTATTTTTGACGGCACCAGCTGCGCGGGAAAACCCCAAAGCGGGCGGATTTAGCAGAGAAAAAAAAAAACCCAAAAAACCCCGGCAGCTGCGCCGCGCGCCCCCCCAAAAAGAAAAAAAAAACAATTTTTTTTGTTAATTTTGAGCGATTTGATGAATTTCGGGGTTAAATTCCAAAATCGTAAAAATTTCCAGCGGGTTTCGGTTTCGTTTCACCGATTTTTTTTAGGAAGGGCGTTCGTTTTTGTTTTATTTTGGGGTTTGTTTGGGGGTTTTTTTATGAATTCTGCCGTTTCGTCTTGCGTAGCGTCGTT
This sequence comes from Grus americana, assembly GCF_028858705.1. Taxonomy (NCBI): domain Eukaryota; kingdom Metazoa; phylum Chordata; class Aves; order Gruiformes; family Gruidae; genus Grus; species Grus americana. Next base: position 374,186 of record NC_072888.1, on the reverse strand, counting down.
CAAATTTACGAATTTCGTCCTTAATTTCAGAAATTTCATTAATTTTATTAATTTTCTTCATTTTATTAATTTTCCTCATTTCGAAATCGGGGGTTTTTCTGATTTTTTTCTTCTTTTCTATTTAATCTTTACTATTTTCTGGGTAAGACATTATTATCATTATCACTACTATGATTATTACTATTATTATTAATAATATTACTATTATTACTATTATTAATAATATTTCTATTATTATCACTATTATTAATATTATTATTTTCTTATTATTAGCAGAATTAAGTCTACTTTATTAATTATTATTATCCACCCTACTTGCTTATTTATTCTCGTTATTACGACTTTGCGGGAATATTATTATTAGCATTATTAGGACAAATTTTTATTAATTGTTATTAATATTATAAAAGCTTCCGCCGTTTTATCCTGATTATTACCAGTAAAACTCGGTATTTTATTGTAATTATTAATATTCTGGCAGAAACATGGGCTATTAGTATTAATAATTGCTAATATTATTACTACTAATAATATTTCTACTTTATTATTTGCTATTATTAATTAAAACTTGGTATTTTATTGGTATTTTTAATATTCTGGCAGAAATATGGGCTATTATTATTAATAATTGCTAATATTATTACTACTAATAATATTTCTACATTAATATTTGTTATTATTATTCATTCCATTATTAGATTATTAGAATTATTAGATTTATTAGAATTATTATTAATTCCACTTTATTTTAATATTATTATCAGAATTGTAGTATTATTATTAATAATAATTAATAATAATAATTTCATTCTCATTAATTTCTTAGCTGCATTTATTTTTTTACTGCTCTTATTTCTAGCAAAAAATTCGATTTTAGGAGTTTTTTTAAATTATTCTTTCTAATTATTCTAATTATTTCTTCTTTCGTGGCGCTTTTAATTTCTCATTTTTTTTTTTAATTATTATTTCCCTCGTATTCATTTTCTCGCTGTTATTCTGGTTTTGTTATTATTGGGGGTTTTCCATTATTATTATTATTATTATTATTATTATTATTATTATTATTATTATTATTATAGCTTATTATTATTTTATTATTATATTTTATTATTATATTATTATTACATTATTATTACTATTTTTATTATTACTATTATTAATACTATTTTATTACTAATTTATCATTACATTATTATTATTTTATCATTATCACATTTTTATTATTACTATTAATAATATTTTATTTTTATTATTACTATTATTACTATTTTATCATTTTTAATTTATTATTACTATTACTGTTATTATTATAATATTTTAGTATTATTTTATTATTTTTATTATTTTATTATTTTTATTATTTTATTATTTTTATTATTTTAGTATTTTTATTATTTTATTATTTTTATTATTTTAGTATTTTTATTATTTTAGTATTTTATTATTATTGCTGTTATTATTACGAATTTATTATTACATTATTATTAATCATTATTACATTATTATTACTAATTTTATTTTTATTTTTATTTTTATTTTTATTACTATTATTACTATTTTATTATTTTTAATTTATTATTACTATTCCTATTACTATTACTGTTGTTGTTATTATTATTATTATATTTTATTATTATTTTATTTTTATTATTATATTATTATTACTTTTATTATTTATTATTATTTTTATTATTATTTTATTATTATTACTTTTATTATTATTACCATTATTATTGCTATTTTTATTATTATTACTAATTTATTATTACATTATTATTATTTTATCATTATTACATCATCATTATTACTATTATTACTAATTTATTATTTTTAATTTATTATTCCTAGTACTAATACTATTATTAATGCTATTTTTATTTTTATTTTTATTTTTATTACTATTTTATTATTTTATTACTATTACTATTACTATTACCATTACTATTATTAATTATTAATTATTAATTATTAATTATTATTATTACCACCACCCGGGATGTTCTTTAATTTTTTTTCCTTTTCGAAATTTAAATTTGAAAATTTTCCCGCTTTTTTCCTTCACTTTCGTGTTTTACGAATTGGCTGAACTCGGGCGAATTCTGTCGGGTCCTGAATTTTTCTCGGCCTCACCTGAAAACCCAGAAAATTTGCCCCCCCCCCCAAAAAAAATTTAATTTTTTTTTTTTTTTTGGGGGGGGAGCGCTGGAATAAAAATAACGCAATCAAATTGAATCGAATGGAATCAGGGAATAAAATCAAATTGAATCAAATAGAAGAAAATTGAATCAAATTGAATAAAATGGAATAAAATTGAATAAAATAAAAAATAAGATAAAAATTGAAATAAAAATAAAAAATAAAATAAAATAAAAATTAAAATAAAAATAAAAATAATAAAATAAAAGAAAATGAAATGAAATAAAATAAAAGATAAAAATTAAAATAAAAATTAAAAAATAAAATGAAATAAAAAATAAAAATTAAAATAAAAATTGAAAAATAAAATAAAATAAAATAAAATAAAATAAAATAAAACAAAAATAAAATAAAATAAAATAAAATAAAATAAAATAGAATTAAAAAAATAAAGTAAAATAAAATAAAATAAAATAGAATAAAATAAAATAAAGTAAAATAAAATAAAATAAAACAAAAATAAAATAAAATAAAGTAAAATAAAATAAAATAAAACAAAAATAAAATAAAATAAAGTAAAATAAAATAAAATAAAACAAAAATAAAATAGAATAAAATAAAATAAAATAAAATAAAATAAAACAAAATAAAATAAAATAAAATAAAACTAAACTAAAATAAAATAAAATAAACCAAACAAAAAATAAAATAAAATGAAATAAAATAACATAAAATATATAAAATAAACCAAAAATAAAATAAAATAAAATAAAAATAAATAAAATAAAACAAAATAAAACAAAATAAAACAAAACGAAACGAAATGAAATGAGATGAAATGAAATTCCAATTTTTTTTGTTTTTTCACCAAAATCCCCCATTTTTGGGGGGGTTTCGCAAAACCTCCTGTTTTTCACCCCCCCCTTTTATTTTCCCCAGATTTCGCTCAAATTAACCGCGCTCCCCCCCTTCCCCCCCCCCGCGCGATTTTCAACGTTATTTTGACCCGAAATCGCTGTTTTTCGCCCCAGAACGGGGGCGGGCGGAGTGGGCGGGGCCTCGCTGGGGCGAGGGGCGTGGCTAGGGAATTTATGAATGAAAGCCACGCCCCCTCAGGCGAGTAGGCGGGCGCTGTATGCTAATGAACGGGTGACGTCAGCGCTGCGCGGGTTTTTGTCCCTCTGTGGGTTGATAGGGCGGGTGGGTTAATCTGCCCAGCAACGCGCGCTGATTGGCTCAGCTTCGCTGAGGAGACGCCGCGCCTGCGCAGATTGAGGGGGGAACCCGGAAGCGCCACCCTCCCCTTAGCAACCTGGCCGTTTCCCTTAGCAACCGCCGGGGGTTTCCTTAGCAACGGCGGGGGTTTCCTTAGCAACCGCGGGGTTTTCCTTAGCAACCGCGGGGGATTTCCTTAGCAACCGACTCGGGGGGGGTGTTTAAAGTTGAGGGGGGCGCTGAGGGGGGTCGTAGGCCTCGGGGGGAGGGCGGGGGAACAGGTTTTGGGGGGGGGGGCATTAGGCTTCAGGGGGGGCACTAGGCCCAGGTAGGCCTCAGGGGGGGGACTAGGCCTTGGGGGGGGGGGGGCAACACCACCACCCCCAAAAAAACCCCTAAATGCCCCCCAAAAATGAGCCCGCCTCAGAAGGGGGGGGGGGAAGGGGTTAAAATGGGGGAAAAAAAGGCGGTTTGGGGACACAAACCAAGGTTTTAGTTTAAAAGAGGAGGGAGGAGGAAGGGGGGGGGGGGGGGGGGCGGGTCCCTGGTGGGGCCCCGTTTTGGGGGGCTCGGGGACGGGGAGAGGGAAGTTTTGGGGTGTCCCCCCCCCACACTTTATTTTTATCCTTGTCCCCCCTCCTTCTTTGTCACTGGGGACCCCCCCCCAAATAAAAAAAAAATAAAATAAAATTGTGGGGATGCCTCGTCGCAAGCAGCAGCAGCCGCAGCAGCTCCTGGGCTCCGATCAAGGTATTAATTTTAATTTTTGGGGGGGTTGTAAGATTTTGGGGGGTCCCTGAGATTTTTGGGGGGGTCCCCCCCACTGAGATTTGGGGAGAAGGGGTTGTGGGGAGGGGGGGAACACCCCAAAAAATGAGGTTGGGGGGGGGGAGAGGATGGAGGAGGGGGAACCTCCCCCCCCCTTGAAGTGATGGGGGATCCCCCCCCCTAAATTAAAGAGGGGTGCCCCTAATTAAAGGGGGGGGTGTCCCCCCAAATTTAGGAGGGGGGGTCCCCCAAAAAATTAATTTATCAGGTTAATAAAATATACAAGAAACTGGAGTGGAAAGGCGTCAGGAGGGAGGGAAAGTTCCCCAACCCCCCCAAAATCCCATCAGGGCACCCCCAAAATTTGGCGGGGTCACCCCAAAAAACCTCAGGGACACCCCCTCTCCGCCCCCCAGGGCCCCCCCCAAACCTTCTCAGGGACCCCCCCAGATCCCCCTAAACCTCCCCAGGGTCCCCCCAAACTCCCTCAGGGAGCCTCAAACCCCCTCAGAGCCCCCCCAAACCCTCGCAGAGGCCCCCCCAAAATCCCCTCAGGGACCCCCAAAATCCCCTCAGAACCCCCAAAACCCCCTCAGAGCCCCCCCAAACCCCCTCAGCCCCCCCAAAACCCCCTCAGGGACCCCCAAACCTTCTCATAGTCCCCCCCCAAACCCCCTCAGGGACCCCCAAAACCCCTTCAGAACCCCCCCGTAACCCCCCCAAAACCCCCTCAAGCCCCCCCAAACTCCCTGAAATCCCCCTAAAACCCCCTCAGGGACCCCCCAAATCCCCTCAGAGCCCCCCCAAACCCCCTCAGGGACCCCCAAACCCTCTCAGAGCACCCCCAAACCCCCTCAAGCCCTCCCCAAACTCCTTGAAGTCCCCCTAAAACCCTCTCAGGGCCCCCCCGAACCCCCACAGAACCCCCCCATAACCCCCCAAAAACCCCCTCAGGCCCCCCAAACCCCTCCCAAACCCCTTCAGGGACCCCCAAGCCCCCTCAGCGACCCCCAAACCCCCTCAGGAACCCCCTCAAGCCCCCCCGAACCTTCTCAGGGCCCCCCCAAATCCCCTCAGAGCCCCCCCAAATCCCCTCAGGGACCCTAAACCCCCTCAGAGCCCCACCAAATCCCCTCAGGGACCCCCCCAAATCCCCCCAGCCCCCTCAGAGCCCCCCCAAACCCCCTCAGGGACCCCCCAAACTCCCTGAAGTCCCCCCCAACCCCCCTCAGGGACCCCCGAAATCCCCCCCAGCCCCCCCAAACCCCCCCATACCAGGAGCTACCCCAAAACCAGGCGGGGAAATTTTGGGGCGGCCAGTCCCAAATTCCCCCTTTTTTCACCCCGTTTCCTTCGTGCGGTCGCAAAGGGCCGAGGTGGTGGTGGTGGGGGGGGGGGGGTGGTGTCCCCCAAAATCCTCGCCCTCCCCCCCCTCGTATGACATCACTCCTACCGTGACACCGCCACCACCCCCCCCCTTTTTTTACATCACGACCCAGCGCCTCCCCCTCCCCCCCCCCTTGATTACGTCACGATTTAGGGGGGGCCCCCCCCCCTCCCCCACATCCGCCTTCATCCCCTCCTCTTCCTCCCAGAGCTGATTTTGGGGGGGGGGGGGGGAAGAAGAGGGGGGGATCCCCCATAACCATGGCTGAGCCGGGAGGTGGGTGACGGCCGGACGAGCCTGCGGCCTAGGCCGCTCCTTCCCGCGTCCATACGTCCGTCTATACGTCCGTCTATACATCCATCTATACATCCATCCATACGTCCGTCCATCCGTCCATCCATCCCCCCCCCGCCGTCCCCCGTCCGTCCGTCTTTCACGAAGGGAGGGGGGGAGGTTTTGGGGGGAAAAACCGGGGATTTTGGGGACGGGAGTGGGGATTTTGAGGGGGAGAATGGGGATTTGGGGGAGGGGAAAGGATTTTGGGGGGAAAAATGGGGATTTTGGAGGGAAAATCGGGGATTTTGGGGATGGGAGTAGGGATTTGGGGGGGCAGAATGGGGATTTGGGGGAGGGGAAAGGATTTTGGGGGGAAAAAATGGGGATTTTGGAGGGAAAATCGGGGATTTTGGGGATGGGAATGGGGATTTGGGGGGGAGAATGGGGATTTGGGGGAGGGGAAAGGATTTTGGGGGGAAAAATGGGGATTTTGGAGGGAAAACCGGGGATTTGGGGGATGGGAGTGGGGATTTGGGGGGGCAGAATGGGGATTTGGGGGGAAAAACGGGAATTTTGTAGGGGAATGGGGATTTTGGGGGAGGGAAAAGGATTTTGGGGGCAAACCCGGGGATTTTGGGGATGGGAATGGGGATTTGGGGGAGGGAAAAGGATTTTGGGGGGAAAACCGGGGATTTTAGGGACGGGAATGGGGATTTGGGGGGGGGAAAAGGATTTGGGGGAGGGAAAAGGATTTTGGGGGGAAAAACGGGGATTTTGGGGATGGGAGTGGGGATTTGGGGGGGAGAATGGGGATTTGGGGGGAAAAACGGGAATTTTGTGGGGGAATGGGGATTTTGGGGGAGGGAAAAGGATTTTGGGGGCAAACCCGGGGATTTTGGGGATGGGAATGGGGATTTGGGGGAGGGAGAAGGATTTTGGGGGGAAAAGCGGGGATTTTGGGGATGGGAATGGGGATTTTGGGGATGGGAATGGGGATTTTGAGGGGGAGAATGGGGATTTGGGGGAGGGAAAAGGATTTTGGGGGGAAAACCGGGGATTTTGGGGATGGGAATGGGGATTTGGGGGGGAGAATGGGGATTTGGGGAAGGGGAAAGGATTTTGGGGGGAGAACCGGGGATTTGGGGGGGAAAACCGGGGATTTGGGGGATGGGAGTGGGGATTTGGGGGGGAGAATGGGGATTTGGGGGAGGGGAAAGGATTTTGGGGGGAAAACCGGGGATTTTAGGGACGGGAGTGGGGATTTGGGGGGGAGAATGGGGATTTGGGGGAGGGAAAAGGATTTTGGGGGGAAAACCGGGGATTTTGGGGATGGGAATGGGGATTTGGGGGGGAGAATGGGGATTTGGGGGAGGGGAAAGGATTTTGGGGGGAAAAATGGGGATTTTGGAGGGAAAACCGGGGATTTGGGGGATGGGAGTGGGGATTTGGGGGGGCAGAATGGGGATTTGGGGGGAAAAACGGGAATTTTGTAGGGGAATGGGGATTTTGGGGGAGGGAAAAGGATTTTGGGGGCAAACCCGGGGATTTTGGGGATGGGAATGGGGATTTGGGGGAGGGAAAAGGATTTTGGGGGGAAAACCGGGGATTTTAGGGACGGGAATGGGGATTTGGGGGGGGGGAAAGGATTTGGGGGAGGGAAAAGGATTTTGGGGGGAAAAGCGGGGATTTTGGGGATGGGAGTGGGGATTTGGGGGGGAGAATGGGGATTTGGGGGGAAAAACGGGAATTTTGTGGGGGAATGGGGATTTTGGGGGAGGGAAATGGATTTTGGGGGCAAACCCGGGGATTTTGAGGGGGAGAATGGGGATTTGGGGGAGGGGAAAGGATTTTGGGGGGAAAAGCGGGGATTTTGGGGATGGGAATGGGGATTTGGGGGGGAGAATGGGGATTTGGGGGGGCTAATGATTTGGGGGGGGATTTTGGTGATTTGGGGGGGCTAATGGGGATTTTGGGGAGAGTTAATGATTTTGGGGGCGTGACGGGGATTTTTGGGGGGATAACGGGGATTTTTGGGGAGGGGTAAGGATTTTGGGGAGATAATGGGGATTTTGGGGGGATAACAGTGATTTTGGGGAGATAATGGGGATTTTGGGGGGGGGGGGATAATGGGGATTTTGGGGGGCTGCAGGGCAGGGGGGCCCTGGGGTATTTTTTGGGGGGGGGATAATGATGATTTTGGGGGGAATAATGGTGATTTTGGGGGGCATAATGGTGATTTTGGGGGGGGGGATAACGGTGATTTTGGGGGGGGTGGTGAAATTGGGGGGGGGGGCACGCTTCCCGGTGGGAAGTCCTTGGGGTTACGGGAGAGGATTTTGGGGTACAACGCCTGATTTTTGGGGGGCCGGCGGGGGGGTGTGTGTGTGGGGCCCCCCCTTTCTTTCCTCCCTCAGGCTCCCCCGGCGCCGCCGCCGCCTCCTCTTCCCCCCGCGAAGGTCCCGTCGCCCCATCTTCCTCCTCTTCTTCCTCTTCCTCTTCCTCCCCGCCGGGCATGGATGCCGAAGCGGATCCCCAACCCTTTGGGGGTCCCCCTCAATCTGGGGGGGCCCCCCTCAACCTCCCCTTGATCCTGGAGGAACTCCGGGTCCTCCAACAACGCCAACTCCACCAGATGCAGATGACGGAAGAGATTTGCCGCCAAGTTTTACTTTTGGGGACCCTGGAGCACCCCAAAACCTCGCTACCCCCTTTCGCCCCCAAAAACGACCCCCCAAAACCTCATTTTTTCCATCTTTTCCCTCCTTTCCCCACCGCCACGCGTGGAATCAAAACCGAAACCCGTTCCGGCGTCGGCGTCGCCGCCGGCGTCGCCGCTTTCCTCCCGGCTTTGGCCGGCGGATCTTCTCCGGGTCTTTTACGCCCCAAAAATATCGGGGGGGATCCGGGGACCCCCCGACACGAATGCGGTTTTTGCGGCAAAGCTTTCGGTAGCGACAGCGCCCGGCAAATCCATCTCCGGTCCCACACCGGCGAACGGCCGTACAAATGTAACGTCTGCGGTAACCGGTTCACCACCCGCGGTAATTTGAAGGTTCATTTCCACCGGCACCGCGAGAAGTACCCCCACGTCCAGATGAACCCCCATCCCGTACCCCAACATCTCGATTACCTCCTCCCGGCGCCAGCGGCCGGCCAACACCTCACCAGCTCCGCCCAACATCTCGCTGGCGCCTCCCAACCGCTCGCCGGGGCCGCCCAACATCTCGCCGCGGTCAACCAAGTCAACGCAACCGCCCAACCTGTCACCGGGGCCGCCCAACATGTCGCGGGGGCCACCCAACACGTCACCGGGGCCGCCCAACATCTCGCCGCGGTCAACCAAGTCAACGCGACCGCCCAACCACTCGCCGGGGCTGCCCAACACGTCACCGGGACCGCCCAACAGCTCGCCGCGGCCAACCAAGTCAACGTGACCGCCCAACACGTCGCCGGGGCCACCCAACACGTCACCGGGACCGCCCAACAGCTCGCTGCGGCCAACCAAGTCAACGCGACCGCCCAACCTGTCAACGCCGCCGGTCAGCACCTCACCGGGGCCACCCAACACCTCACCGGGGCCACCCAAGTCAACGCGACCGGCCAACCGGCCAACGCGGCCGCCCAACATCTCGCCACGGCTGCCCAACCGCTCAACACTGCCGCCCAACACCTCGCCGGCACCACCCAACTGAACGTAGCCACCCACCTTCTCACCGGGGCCACCCAACACCTCGCCGCGCCCGCCCAACACCTCACCGCCTTCCACAAGCTCCTCCTCTTGAAGACCACCGACGGAAGGTCCAAGGGCGGGGACGAAAACACCCCTCCCGGCAAACCACCCGGTTGGGCGCTCTTGACCGGTCGTTTTAAGGGTTCCCCGCTTTTTTTGGAGACCCCGCCTTCGGAAACGTCGAAACTTCAACAACTGGTGGAAAAAATCGACCCCCCGAACCCTCCGTCGTCATCGTCGTCGTCGTCATCA